>NW_017199649.1:0-7262 GCF_001704415.2 Capra hircus
TCTCAAGAGGAAGCTCTCCACAGGAAAGGCGAGAGGAACTCCAGTGTGGTGCCCCATTCCCTGAGTCCCAATATGTCTCAGTCCATTCCAGGGAACCTGTAAAAACCTGCACTGCCTCGACTTTCAAGACAGGTTCGACTCATACCACAGTGGCACGTGGGGCAGCCCTGTGGGAAAGCCTCGTGGAAAGCCTCGTGGGAAAGCCTCGAGGGAAAGCTGCATATCCCTTGATCCACACGAAGGGAAGCGTGACACTGCTGCTACAGCTCGGGAGGAAAGAGCACATGCATGCCCCACTCGAGACGAGGACTGACTCCACTGGGGAGACTCCAGAAGTACCCCAAGGTCCATGTCAGCACTGGAGAGGAATCCTCAGGTTCGGCACCGATTCCACACAAGGTTTTAGACCCCGGCATCGACGGGAGAGGAATCCGGAGAGGCCCCGAGCAACTCGCATGGGGACTGGCCATTCCTGAGGCCACCAGAGCGGGTCCCTGAGGTCCCCGTCGTTAGTCGAGAGCATCCTGCCGCAACTCGAGAAAATCCAGGAGGTTCTCCCCTCCAGGCGAGATGAGGCCCATTTCCGCTGAGGCGTCTCCAGGAAAATCACACCTAACATCTTGGAACTTCCAAAAGGTCCTTCACACCCTTGCTGCAACTCAAGAAGTTCCCCGACATACCCGTCTCCACTCGAGAGGAAGAAGCAGGAGAGTCCCGCCCACATCAAGAGGAGCCACCGTTTCCGGCCTCCTAGGTCGAGAGGTTTGATCCTTTCCCTGCGTGGTCGGGAAAGAATTCGCGGCATTCCCGTCCGCATCTCAAGACGAGGCGCTCTCCAAGGAAAAGCGAGAGGAACTCCAGGTACCTGCCACCATTCCCAGAGTCCCCCAGATTGTCTCAGTCCATTCCAGGAACCTGTATTCCCTGCACTGCCTCGACTTTCAAGCCGAGGATCGACTCACACCAGAGTGGCACGTGGGACAGCCCCTGTGGGAAAGCCTCGTGGGAATGAAGCCTCGGAGGGAAAGCCACAGATCCCTTGATCCACGCGAAGGTAAGCGTGACACTGCTGCTAAAGCTCGGGAGGAAAGCGCATGTGCATGCCCCCACTCGAGTAGAGGACTGACTGTCCTGGGGAGACTCCAGAAGTACCCCAAAGATCCATGTCAGCACTGGAGAGGAATCCTCAGGTTCCGGCACTGACTCCACAGAAGGTCTTAGGCCCCAGCATCTACGGGAGAGGAATCCCGAGAGGCCCCGAGCAACTCGCATGGGGACTGGCCTTTCCTGAGGCCACCAGAGCGGGTCCCTGAGGTCCCCATCGTAAGTCGAGAGCACCTGCCCGCAACTCGATAAAATCCAGGAGGTTCTCCCCTCCAGGCGAGATGAGGCCCATTTCCGCTGAGGCGTTTCGAGGCTAATCACATCTAATATCTGGAACTTCCAAAGGGTCCTTCACACCCTTGCTGCAACTCAAGAAGTTCCCCGACATACCCGTCTCCACTCGAGAGGAAGCACGAGAGTCCCGCCTTCATCCAGAGGAGCCCCATTCCGCCTCCTAGCTCGAGAGGAGGGATCCTTTCCCGGCGTGGTCGGGAAAGAATTCCCGACGTTCCCGTCGCATCTCAAGAGGAGGCGCTCTCCACAGGAAAGGCGAGAGGAACTCCAGGGTCGTGCCACCATTCCCAGAGTCCCTCAGATGTTTCAGTACATTCTAGGGAAATCTGTTTTCCCTGCACTGCCTTGACTTTCAAGCCGAGGATAGACTCACACCACGGTGGCACGTGGACAGCCCTGTGGGAAAGCCTCGTGGGAAAGCCTTGTGGGAAAGCCTCGTGGGAAAGCCTCGAGGGAAAGACACTGATCCCTTGATCCACGCGACGGGAGCATGACACTGCTGCTACAGCTAGGGAGGAAAGCGCAGGTGCATGCCTCCACTCGAGACGAGGACTGACTCCCCTGGGGAGACTTCAGAAGTGCCCCAATATCCATGTCAGCACTGGAGAGGAAACCTCTGGTTCCGGCACCGAATCCACACAAGGTCTTAGGCCCCGGCTCCGACGGGAGAGGAATCCCGAGAGGCCCCGAGCAACTCGCATGGGGACTGGCATTTCCTAAGGCCACCAGAGCGGGTCCCTGAGGTCCCCGTCGTAAGTCGAGAGAACCTGCCCTATCTCGAGAAAATCCAGGAGGTTCTCCCTCCAGGCCCGATGAGGCCCATTTCCGCTGAGTTGTCTCGAAGCTAATCACACCTAACCTCTGAAACTCCAAAGGATCCTTCACACCCTTGCTGCAACTCAGGAAGTTCCCCGACATACCTGTCTCCACTCGAGAGGAAGCACGAGCGTCCCGCCAACATCCAGAGGAGCCCCGTTTCCGCCTCCTAGCTCGAGAGGAGGGATCCAATCCCTGGGGGACGGAAAAGAATTTCCGGCGTTCCTGTCGCATCTCAAGAGGAGCCGCTCTCCACAGGAAAGGCGAGAGGAACTCCAGTGGTGGTGACACCATTCCCAGAGTCCCCAGATGTCTCAGTCCATTCCAGGGAAAACTGATTTCCCTGCAATGCCTCGACTTTCAAGCCGAGGATCGACTCACACCACGGTGGCACGTGGGACAGTTCTGTGGGAAAGCCTCGTGGGAAAGACTCATAGGAAAGCCTCGAAGGAAAGCCACAGATCCCTTAATCCACTCGACGGGTATCGTGACACTGCTGCTACAGCTCGGGAGGAAAGAGCACGTGCATGCCCCCACTAGATAAGAGGACTGACTCCGCTGGGGAGACTCCAGAAGTACCCCAAGATGCATGTCAGCACTGGAGAGGAATCCACAGGTTCCGGCACCGACTCCACACAAGGTCTTAGGCCCCGGCATCGACGGGAGGGTTATCCGGAGAAGCCCCCGAGCAACTTCCATGGGGACTGGCCTATCCTGAGGCCCCCAGGGCGGGTCCCTGAGGTTCCTGTAGTAAGTCGAGAGCACCTTCAGCAACTCGACAAAATCCAGGAGGTTCTCCCCTCCAGGCGAGATGAGGACCATTTCCGCTGAGGGGTCTCGAGACTAATCACATCTAACATCTGGAACTTCCAAAGGGTCCTTCACACCCTTGCTGCAACTCAAGAAGTTCCCCGACATACCTGTCTCCACTCGAGAGGAAGCACGAGAGTCCCGCCCACATCCAGAGGAGCCCCGTTTCCGCCTCCTAGCTGGAGAGGAGGGATCCTTTCCCTGCGTGGTCGGGAATGAATTCCCGGCGTTCCCCTCGCATCTCAAGAGGAGGCGCTCTCCACAGGAAATGCGAGAGGAACTCCAGGGTCGTGCCACCATTCCCAGAGTCCCCCAGATGTCTCAGTCCATTCCAGGGAAACCCTTTTTCCCTGCACTGCCTCGACTTTCAAGCCGAGGATCGACTCAAACCACGGTGGCACGTGGGACAGCCCTGTGGGAAAGCCTCGTGGGAAAGCCTCGAGGGAAAGCCACAGATCCCTTGATCCACGCGAAGGGAAGCGTGACAGTGCTGCTACAGCTCGGGAGGAAAGAGCACGTGCATGCCCCCACTCGAGACAAGGACTGATTCCCCTGGAGAGACTCCAGAAGTACCCCAAGATCCATGTCAACACTGGAGAGGATTCCTCAGTTTCCTGGCACCCACTCCACACAAGATCTTAGGCGCCAGCATCGACGGGAGAGGAATCCCGAGAGGCCCCCGGGCAACTCGCATGGGGACTTGCCTTTCCTGAGGCCATCAGAGCGGTTCCTTGAGGTCCCCGTCGTAAGTCGAGAGCACCTGCCGCAACTCGAGAAAATCCAGGAGGTTTTCCCCTCCAGGCGAGATGAGGCCCATTTCCGCTGAGGTGTCTCGAGGCTAATCACACCTAAACTCTGGAACTTCCAAAGGGTCCTTCACACCCTTGCTGCAACTCAAGAAGTTCCCCGACATACCCGTCTCCACTCGAGAGGAAGCACGAGAGTCCCGCCCAAATCCAGAGGAGCCCCCGTTTCCGCCTCCTAGCTCGAGGGGAGGGATCCTTTCCCAGCGTGGTCGGGAAAGAATTCCCGGCGTTCCCGTTGCATCTCAAGAGGATACGCTCTCCACAGGAAAGGCGAGAGGAACTCCAGGGTCGGGCCACGCATTCCCAGAGTCCCCTGGAAGTCTCAGTCCATTCCAGGGAAAAGCTGTTTTCCCTGCACTGCCTCGACTTTCAAGCCGAGGATCGACTCACACCACGGTGGCACGTGGGACAGCCCTGTGGGAAAGCCTCGTGGGAAAGCCTCGAGGGAAAGACACAGATCCCTTGATCCACGCGAAGGGAAGCGCGACACTGCTGCTACAGCTCGAGAGGAAAGCGCACGTGCATGCCCCCACTCGAGAGGAGGACTGACTGCGTTGGGGAGACTCCAGAAGTACACCAAGATCCATGTCTGCACTGGAGAGGAATCCTGAGGTTCCGGCACTGAGTCCATACAAGGTCTTAGGCCCCAGCATCGATGGGAGAGGAATCCCGAGAGGCCCCCCGAACAACTCGCATGGGGACTGGCCTTTCCTGAGGCCACCAGAGCGGATCCCTGAGGTCCCCGTCGTAAGTCGAGAGCACCTGCCACACCTCGAGAAAATCCAGGATGTTCTCCCCTCCAGGCGAGATGAGGCCCATTTCCGCTGAGGTGTCTCCAAGGAAAATCACACCTAACCTCTGGAACTTCCAAAAGGGACCTTCACACCCTTGCTACAACTCAAGAAGTTCCCCGAACATACCCGTCTCCACTCAAGAGGAAGCATGAGAGTCCCGCCCACAATCCAGAGGAGCCCTGTTTCCGCCTCATAGCTCGAGAGGGATTGATCCTTTCCCTGCGTGGTCGGAAAGAATTCCCGGCGTTCCCAACGCATCTCAAGAGGAGGCGCTCTCCACAGGAAAAGCAAGAGGAACTCCAGGGTCGTGCCACCATTCCCAGAGTCCCCTAGATGTCTTCAGTCCTTTCCAGGGAAACCTGTATTCCCTGCACTGCCTCGACTTTCAAGCCGAGGATCGACTCACACCACAGTGGCACGTGGGACAGCCCTGGGGGAAAGCCTCGTGGGAAAGCCTCGAGGGAAAGCCACAGATCCCTTGATCCACGCGAAGGGAAAGATGACACTGCTGCTACAGCTCGGGAGGTAAGCCGCACGTGCATGCCCCACTCGAGACGAGGACTGACTCCCCTGGGGAGACTCCAGAAGTACCCCAAGATCCATGTCAGCACTGGGGAGGAATCCTCAGGTTCCGGCACTGACTCCACACAAGGTGTTAGGCCCCGGCATCTACGGGAGAGGAATCCCGAGAGGCCCCAGGAGCAACTCGCATGGGGACTGGCCTTTCCTGAGGCCACCAGAGCGGGTCACTGAGGTCCTCATCGTAAGTCGAAGAGCACCTGCCCGCAACTCGAGAAAATCCAGGAGGTTCTCCCTCTAGGCGAGATGAGGCCATTTCCGCTGAGGTGTCTCGAGGCTAATCACACCTAAACTCTGGAACTTCCAAAGGGTCCTTCTCACCCTTGCTGCAACTCAAGAAGTTCCCCGACATACCCGTCTCCACTCGAGAGGAAGCACGAGAGTCCCGCCCAAATCCAGAGGAGCCCCGTTTCCGCCTCCTAGCTCGAGGGAGGGATCCTTTCCCAGCGTGGTCGGGAAAGAATTCCCGGCGTTCCCGTTGCATCTCAAGAGGAGGCGCTCTCCACAGGAAAGGCGAGAGGAAGTCCAGGGTCGTGCCACAATTCCCAGAGTCCCCTGGAAGTCTCAGTCCATTCCAGGGAAACCTGTTTTCCTGCACTGCCTCGACTTTAAAGCCGAGAATCGACTCACACCACGGTGGCACGTGGGAAAGCCCTGTGGGAAAGCCTCATGGAAAGCGTCATGGGAAAGTCTAGAGGGAAAGCCACAGATCCCTTGATCCACGAAAAGGGAAGCATGACACTGCTGCAACAGCTCGGGAGGAAATCGCACGTGCATGCCCCTTCTCGAGACAAGGACTGACTCCCCGCTGGGAGACTCCAGAAGTACACAAGATCCATGTCGCACTGGAGAGGAATCCTCAGGTTCCGTCAATGAGTCCACACAAGGTCTTAGGCCCGGCATCGACGGGAGAGGAATCCCGAGAGGCCCCGAGCAATTCGCATGGGGACTGGCCTTTCTGAGGCCACCAGAGCGGGTCCCTGAGGTCCCCGTCGTAAGTCGAGAGCACTGCCGCATCTCGAGAAAATCCAGGAGGTTCTCCCCTCCAGGCGAGATGAGGCCCATTTCCGCTGAGGCGACTGGAAGCTAATCACCCCTAAACTCTGGAACTTCCAAAGGGTCCTTCACAGCCTTGCTGCAACTCAAGAAGTTCCCGACATACCCGTCTCCACTCAAGAGGAAGCACGAGAGTCCCGCCTACATCCAGAGGGGGGCCCCGTTTCCGCCTGCTAGCTCGAGAGGAGGGATCCTTTCCTTGCGTGGTTGGCAAAGAATTCCCGGCGTTCCGTCGCATCTCAGGAGGAGGCGCTCTCCACAGGAAAGGCGAGAGGAACTCCAGTATGGGGCCCATTCCCAGAGTCCCCAAGATGTCTCAGTCCATTCCAGGGGAAACCTGTTTTCCCTGCACTGCCTCGACTTCAAGCCGTGGATCGACTCACACCATGGTGGCAGTGGACAGCCATGTGGGAAAGTCCTCGTGGGAAAGCCTCGGGGAAAACCTCCAGGGAAAGCCATAGATCCCTTGATCCACGCGTAGGGAAGCGTGACAATGCTGCTACAGCTCGGGAGGAAAGCGCACGTGCGCATGCCCCCACTCGAGACGGGGACTGACTCCCCTGGGGAGACTCCAGAAGTACCCCAAGATCCATGTCAGCACTGCAGAGGAAACCTCAGGTTCCGGCACTGACTCCACACAAGGTCTTAGGCCCGGCATAGACGGGAGAGAATCCCGAGAGGCCCGAGCAACTCGCATGGGGAGTGGCCTTTCCTGAGGCGACCAGAGCGGGTCGTGAGGTCCCGGTCGTTAAGTCGAGAGCAACTGCCCTATCTCGAGAAAATCCAGGAGGTTCTCCCTCCAGGCGAGATGAGGCCCATTTCCGCTGAGGCGTCTCGAAGCTAATCACCTAACCTCTGGAACTTCCAAAGGGTCCTTCACACCCTTGCTGCAACTCAAGAAGTTCCCCGACATACCGTCTCCACTCGAGAGGAAGCACGAGAGTCCCGCCTACATCCAGAGGAGCCCCGTTTCCGCCTCCTAGCTCGAGAGGAGGGATCGTTT
>NW_017199650.1:0-7262 GCF_001704415.2 Capra hircus
GCCTTCATCGCTCTGGAGGGAAGACCGCCTGGATTCTTCGAGTTGCGGAGGTGCGGCTCTCGCGACTTACGACGGGGACCTCAGGACCGCTCTGGTGGCCTCAGGAAAGGCCAGTCCCCTTGCGAGTTGCTCGGGGCCTCTCGGGACTCCAGTCCCGTCGATGCTGGGGCCTAAGACCTTGTGTGGAGTCAGTGCCGGAACCTGAGGATTCCTCTCCAGTGCTGACATGGATCTTGGGGTACTTCTGGAGTCTCCCCATGGAAGTCAGTCCTCGTCTCGAGTGGGGCATGCACGGGCGCTTTCATCCCGAGCTGTAGCAGCAGTGTCACGCTTCCCTTCGCGTGGATCAAGGGATCTGTGGCTTTCACTCGAGGCTTTCCATGAGGCTTTCCCAGGAGGCTTTCCCACAGGGCTGTCCCACGTGCCACCGTGGTGTGAGTCGATCCTAGGCTTGAAAGTCGAGGCAGTGCAGGGAAAACAGGTTTCCCTGGAAAGACTGAGACATCTGGGGGCTCTGGAATGGTGGCACGACCCTGGAGTTCCTCTCGCCTTTCCTGTGGAGAGTGCCTCCTCTTGAGATGCGGAACGCGAGAATTCTTTCCCGAACACGCAGGGAAAGTATCCTCCTCTCGAGCAAGGATGGAAACGGGGCTCCTCTGGATGTGGGCGGGACTCTCGTGCTTCCTCTCGAGTGGAGCAGTATGTCGGGGAACTTCTTAAGTTGCAGAAAGTGTGAAGGACCCTTTGTAGTTCCAGAGGTTAGGTCTGATTAACCTCGTGACGCCTAGCGGAATGGGCCTCATCTCGCCTGGAGGGGAGAACCTCCTGGATTTTCTCGAGTACAGCAGGTGCTCTCGACTTACGACGGGGACCTCAGGGACCCGCTCTGGTGGCCTCAGGAAAGGCCAGTCCCCATGCGAGTTGCTTGGGGCCTCTCGGGATTCCAGTCCCGTCGATGCGGGTCCTAAGACCTTGTGTGAAGTCAGTGCCAGAACCTGAGGATTCCTCTATTGTGCCGACATGGACCTTGGTGTACTTCTGGAGTCTCCCCAGGGAAGTCAGTCCTCGTTTCGAGTGGGGCATGCACGGGCGCTTTCATCCCGAGCTGTAGCAGCAGTGTCACGCTTCCCTTCGCGTGGATCAAGGGATCTGTGCTTTCCTCGAGGCTTTCCCACGAGGCTTTCCCAGGAGGCTTTCCCACAGGGCTGTCCCACGTGCCACCGTGGTGTGAGTCGATCCTCGGCTTGAAAGTCGAGGCAGTGCAGGGAAAACAGGTTTCCCTGGAATAGACTGAGACATCTGGGGGACTGTGGAATGGTGGCACGACCCTGGAGTTCCTCTCGCCTTTCCTGTGGAGAGTGCCTCCTCTTGAGATGCGACGGGAACACCGGAATTCTTTCCCGAACACGCAGGGAAAGTATCCCTCCTCTCGAGGTATGAGATGGAAACGGGCTCCTCTGAATGTGGCGGGACTCTCGTGCTTCCTCTCGAGTGGAGACGAGTATGTCGGGGAACTTCTTAAGTTGCAGCAAAGTGTGAAGGACCCTTTTGGAGTTCCAGAGGTTAGGTGTGATTAACCTCGTGACGCTAGCAAATGGGCCTCATCTCGCCTGGAGGGAGAACCTCCTGGATTTTCTCGAGGTACAGCAGGTGCTCTTGACTTACGACGGGGACCTCAGGACCGCTCTGGTGGCCTCAGGAAAGGCCAGTCCCCATGCGAGTTGCTCGGGGGCCTCTCGGGATTCTCTCCCGTCGATGCCGGGCCTAAGACCTTGTGTGAAGTCAGTGCCGAACCTGAGGATTCCTCACTATTGCTTACATGGACCTTGGGGTACTTCTGGAGTCTCCCCAGGGAAGTCAGTCCTCGTTTCGAGTGGGGGCATGCAGTGCGCTTTCCTCCCGGCTGTTCCAGCAGTGTGACGCTTCCATTCACGTGGATCAAGGGATCTGTGGCTTTCCCTCGAGGCTTTCCCACGAGACGTTCCCACGAGGCTTTCCCACAGGGCTGTCCCACGTGCCACCGTGGTGTGAGTCGATCCTCGGCTGAAAGTCGAGTCAGTGCAGGGAAAACAGGTTTCCCTGGAATGGACTGAGAATCTGGGGACTGTGGGAATGGTGGCACGATCCTGGAGTTACTCTCGCCTTTCCTGTGGAGAGCGCCTTCTCTTGAGATGCGACGGAACACTCGGAATTCTTTCCCGAGCACGCAGGGAAAGGATCCTCCTCTCTAGCTAGGAGGCGAAACGGGCTCCTCTGATGTGGCGGGACTCTCGTGCTTCCTCTCGAGTGGAGACGGGTATGTCGCCGAAACCTCTTGAGTTGCAGCAAGGTGTGAAGGACCCTTTGGAAGTTGCAGAGGTTAGGTCTGATACCCTGAGACGCCTCAGCACAAATGGCCTCATCTCGCCTGGAGGGGAGAACCTCCTGATTTTCTCGAGTTGGGCAGGTGCTCTCGACTTACGACGGGGACTCAAGGTCCCGCTCTGGTGGCCTCAGGAAAGGCCAGTCCCCATGCGAGTTGCTCGGGGGCCTCTGGGATTCCTCTCCCTTCGATGCTGGGGCCTAAGACCTTGTGTGGAGTCAGTGCCGAACCTGAGGATTCCTCTCCAGTGCTGACATGGATCTTGGGGTACTTCTGGAGTCTCCCCAGGGGAGTCAGTCCTCGTCTCGAGTGGGCATGCATGTGCGCTTTCCTCCCGAGCTGTAGCAGCAGTGTCACGCTTCCCTTCGCGTGGATCAAGGGATCTGTGGCTTTCCCACGAGGCTTTCCCAGGGCTTTGAGGCTTTCCCACAGGGCTGTACCACGTGCCACCGTGGTGTGAGTCGATCCTCGGCTTGAAAGTCGAGGCAGTGCAAGGGAAAACAGGTTTCCCTGGAAGGACTGAGACATCTGGGGCCTCTGGGTGGTGGCACGATCCTGGAGTTCCTCTCGTCTTTCCTGCGGAGAGCGCCTCCTCTTGAGATGCGACGGGAACGCGGGAATTCTTTCCCGACACGCAGGGAAAGGATCCTCCTCTCGAGCTAGGAGGAGGAAACGGGCTCCTCTAGATGTGGCGGGACGCTCGTGCTTCCTCTCGAGTGAAGACGGGTATGTCGGCCGAATTCTTGAGTTGCAGCAAGGGTGTGAAGGACCCTTTGGATGTTCCAGAGTTAGGTCTGATTAGCTCGAGACGCCTCAGCGGAATGGGCCTCATCTCGCCTGGAGGGGAGAACCTCCTGGATTTTCTCGAGTTGCGGCAGGTGCTCTCGACTTACGACGGGGACCTCAGAGTCCCGCTCGGTGGCCTCAGGAAAGGCCAGTCCCCTTGCGAGTTGCTCGCGGGCCTCTCGGGACTCCAGTCCCGTCGATGCTGGGTCCTAAGACCTTGTGTGGAGTCAGTGCCCGAACCTGAGGATTCCTCTCCAGTGCCGACATGGATCTTGGTGTACTTCTGGAGTCTCCCCATGGAAGTCAGTCCTCGTCTCGAGTGGGGGCATGCACGGGCGCTTTCATCCCGAGCTGTAGCAGCAGTGTCACGCTTCCCTTCGCGTGGATCAAGGGATCTGTGACTTTCACTCGAGGCTTTCCCATGAGGCTTTCCCAGGAGGCTTTCCCACAGGGCTGTCCCACGTGCCACCGTGGTGTGAGTCGATCCTAGGCTTGAAAGTCGAGGCAGTGCAGGGAAAACAGGTTTCCCTGGAATAGACTGAGACATCTGGGGGACTGTGGGAATGGTGGCACGACCCTGGAGTTCCTCTCGCCTTTCCTGTGGAGAGTGCCTCCTCTTGAGATGCGACGGGAACGACGAGAATTCTTTCCCGAACACGCAGGGAAAGTATCCCTCCTCTCGAGGTATGAGATGGAAACGGGCTCCTCTGGATGTGGCGGGACTCTCGTGCTTCCTCTGGAGTGGAGACGAGTATGTCGGGGAACTTCTTAAGTTGCAGCAAAAGTGTGAAGGACCCTTTGGGAGTTCCAGAGGTTAGTGTGATTAACCTCGTGACGCATTAGCGGAAATGGGCCTCATCTCGCCTGGAGGGGAGAACCTCCTGGATTTTCTCGAGGTACAGCAGGTGCTCTTGACTTACGACGGGGACCTCAGGGACCCGCTCTGGTGGCCTCAGGAAAGGCCAGTCCCCATGCGAGTTGCTGGGGCCTCTCGGGATTCCTCTCCCGTCGATGCCGGGGCCTAAGACCTTGTGTGAAGTCGGTGCCAGAACCTGAGGATTCCTCACTATTGCTTACATGGACCTTGGGTACTTCTGGAGTCTCCCCAGGGAAGTCAGTCCTCGTTTCGAGTGGGGGCATGCAAGTGCGCTTTCCTCCCGGGCTGTTCCAGCAGTGTGACGCTTCCATTCACGTGGATCAAGGGATCTGTGGCTTTCCCTCGAGGCTTTCCCACGAGACGTTCCCACGAGGCTTTCCCACAGGGCTGTCCCACGTGCCACCGTGGTGTGAGTCGATCCTCGGCTGAAAGTCGAGTCAGTGCAGGGAAAACAGGTTTCCCTGGAATGGACTGAGACATCTGGGGACTGTGGGAATGGTGGCACGATCCTGGAGTTCCTCTCGCCATTCCTGTGGAGAGCGCCTTCTCTTGAGATGCGACGGAACACTCGGAATTCTTTCCCGACCACGCAGGGAAAGGATCCCTCCTCTCTAGCTAGGAGGCGCAAACGGGGCTCCTCTGAATGTGGACGGGACTCTCGTGCTTCCTCTCGAGTGGAGACGGGTATGTCGGGCAACCTCTTGAGTTGCAGCAAGGTTGTGAAGGACCCTTTGGAAGTTGCAGAGGTTAGGTCTGATTACCCTGAGACGCCTCAGCACAAATGCGCCTCATCTCGCCTGGAGGGGAGAACCTCCTGTATTTTCTCGAGTTGGGACAGGTGCTCTCGGCTTACGACGGGGACTTCAAGGTCCCGCTCTGGTGGCCTCAGGAAAGGACAGTCCCCATGCGAGTTGCTCGGGGGCCTCTCGGGATTCCTCTCCCTTCGATGCTGGGGCCTAAGACCTTGTGTGGAGTCAGTGCCGAAACCTGAGGATTCCTCTCCAGTGCTGACATGGATCTTGGGGTACTTCTGGAGTCTCCCCAGGGGAGTCAGTCCTCGTCTCGAGTGGGGGCATGCATGTGCGCTTTCCTCCCGAGCTGTAGCAGCAGTGTCACGCTTCCCTTCGCGTGGATCAAGGGATCTGTGGCTTTCCCACGAGGCTTTCCCAGGAGGCTTTCCCACGAGGCTTTCCCACAGGGCTGTACCACGTGCCACCGTGGTGTGAGTCGATCCTCGGCTTGAAAGTCGAGGCAGTGCAGGGAAAACAGGTTTCCCTGGAATGGACTGAGAAATCTGGGGCCTCTGGGAGTGGTGGCACGATCCTGGAGTTACTCTCGTCTTTCCTGCGGAGAGCGCCTCCTCTTGAGTTGCGACGGGAACGCAGGGAATTCTTTCCCGAGCACGCAGGGAAAGGATCCTTCCTCTCGAGCTAGGAGGCGGAAACGTGGCTCCTCTGGATGTGGGCGGGACTCTCGTGCTTCCTCTCGAGTGAAGACGGGTTTGTCGCCGAAATTCCTGAGTTGCAGCAAGGGTGTGAAGGACCCTTTGGAAGTTCCAGAGTTTAGGTGTGAATAGCATCGAGACGCCACAGCGGAAATGGGCCTCATCTCGCCTGGAGGGGAGAACCTCCTGGATTTTCTCGAGTTGCGGCAGGTGCTCTCGGCTTACGACGGGGACCTCAGGGACCCGTTCTGGTGGCCTCAGGAAAGGCCAGTCCCCATGCGAGTTGCTCGGGGGCCTCTTGGGATTCCTCTCCCTTCGATGCCGGGGCCTAAGACCTTGTTTGGAGTCGGTGCAGGAACCTGAGGATTCCTCTCCAGTGCTGACATGGATCTTGGGGTACTTCTGGAGTCTCCCCAGGGGAGTTCGTCCTCGTCTCGAGTGTGGGCATGCAGGTGCTCTTTCCTCCCGAGCTGTAGCAGCAGTGTCACCCTTCCCTTCGCGTGGATCAAGAGATCTTTGGCTTTACCTCGAGGCTTTCCCACGGGGCTTTCCCACGAGGCTTTCCCACAGGGCTGTCCCATGTACCACCGTGGTGTGAGTCGATCCTCGGCTTGAAAGTCGAGGCAGTGCAAGGAAAACAGGTTTCCCTGGAATGGACTGAGAAATCTGGGGGACTCTGGGAAAGGAGGCACGACCCTGGAGTTCCTCTCGCCTTTCCTGTGGAGAGCGCCTCCTCTTGAGATGCGACGGGAATGCCGGGAATTCTTTCCCGACCACGCAGGGAAAGGATCCCTCCTCTCGAGCTAGGAGGCGGAAACGGGTCTCCTCTGGATGTGGGTGGAACTCTCGTGCTTCCTCTCGAGTGGAGACGAGTAGGTCGGGGAACTTCTAGAGTTGCAGCAAGGGTGTGAAGGACCCTTTGGATGTTCCAGAGGTTAAGTGTGATTAGCCTCGAGACGCCTCAGCGGAAATTCATCTCGCCTGGAGGGGAGAACCTCCTGGATTTTCTCGAGTTGCGGCAGGTGCTCTCGACTTACGACGGGGACCTCAGGGACCCGCTCTTGTGGCCTCAGGAAAGGCCAGTCCCCATGCGAGTTTCTCGGGGCCTCTCGGGATTCCCTCCCGTCGATGCTGGGCCTAAGACCTTGTGTGGAGTCAGTGCTGGAACCTGAGGATTCCTCTCCAGTGCTGACATGGATTTTGGTACTTCTGGAGTATCCCCAGGGGAGTCAGTCCTCCTCTCGAGTGGGGGCATGCACGTGCGCTTTCCTCCCGAGCTGTAGCAGCAGTCTCGCGCTTCCCTTCGCGTGGATCAAGGGATCTGCGGTTTCCCTCGAGGTTTTCCCAGGAGGAGGCTTCCCACGAGGCTTTCCCACAGGGCTGTACCACGTGCCGGGTGGTGTGAGTCGATCCTCGGCTTGAAAAGTCGAGGCAGTGCAGGGGAAAAAAGTTTTCCCTGGAATGAACTGAAACATCTGGAGGACTCTGGGAATGGTGGCACGATCCTGGATTTCCTCTCGCCTTTCCTGTGAGAGCGCCTCCTCTTGAGTTTGCGACGGGAATGCCGGGAATTCTTTCCCGACCACGCAGGGAAAGGATCCCTCATCTCGAGCTAGGAGGCGGAAACGGGGGCTCTTCTGGTTGTGGGGCGGGACTCTCGTGCTTCCTCTCGAGTGGAGATGTCGGGGAACTTCTTGAGTTGCAGCAAGGGTGTGAAGGACCCTTTGGTAGTTCCAGAGGATAGGGTGTGTATAGTCTCGAGACGCCTCAGCAGAAATGGGCCTCATCTCGCC
>NW_017199651.1:0-7262 GCF_001704415.2 Capra hircus
AGCACGAGGAGGTCCGCCCACATCCAGAGGAGCCCCGTTTCCGCCTCCTAGCTCGAGAGGAGGGATCCTTTCCCTCAGTGATCGGGAAAGAGTTCCCAGTGTTCCCGGCGCATCTAAAGAGGAGGCGATCTCCACAGGAAAGGCGAGAGGAAATCCAGGGTCGGCCACCATTCCAGCGTCCCCCAGATGTCTCAGTGCATTCCAGGGAAACCTGTTTTCCCTGCACTGCCTCGACTTTCAAGCCAAGGATCGACTCACACCACGGTGGCACGTGGGACAGCCCTGTGGGAAAGCCTCGTTGGAAAGACTCGAGGGAAGCCTCGTGGGAAAGCCTCTAGGGAAAGCCACAGTTGCTTTGATCAACCCGAAGGGAAGTGTGACACTGCTGCTACAGCTCGGGAGGAAAGCGCACGTGCATGCCCCCACTCGAGACGAGGACTGACTACCCTGAGGAGAGTCCAGAAGTACCCAAGATCCACGTCAGCCCTGTAGAGGAATCCTCACTTTCCGGCACCGACTCCAAACAAGGTCTTAGGCCCGGCATCGACGGGAGAGGAATCCCGAGAGGCCCCGAGTAACTAGCATGGGGACTGGCCTTTCCTGAGGCCATTAGAGCGGGTCCCTGAGGTCCCCGTCATAAGTCGAGAGCACCTGCCGCAACTCGAGAAAATCCAGGAGGTTCTCCCCTCCAGGCGAGATGAGGCCCATTTCCTCTGAAGCGTCCCCAGGTTAATCACACCTAAACTCTGGAACTTCCAAAACGTTCTTCACATCCTTGCTGCAACACAAGAAGTTCCCCCGACATACCCGTCTCCACTCGAGAGGAAGCACGAGAGTCCCGCCCACATCCAGAGGAGCCCCGTTTCCGCCTCATAGCTCGAGAGGAGGGATCCTTTCCCTGCGTGGTCGGGAAAGAATTCTCGGCGTTCCCGTCGCATCTCAAGAGGGGACGCTTTACACAGGAAAGGCGTGAGGAACTCCAGGGTCGTTCCACCATTCCCAGAGTCCCCAGATGTCTCAGGCCATTCCAGGGAAACCTGTTTTCCCTGCACTGCCTCGACTTTCAAGCCGAGGATCGTCTCACACGACGGTGGCACGTGGGACAGCCCTGTGGGAAAGCCTCGTGGGAAAGTCTCATGGGAAAGCCTGGAGGGAAAGCCACAGATCCCTTGATCCACGCGAAGGGGAGCGTGACACTGCTGCTACAGCTCGGGAGGAAAGCACACGTGCATGCCCTTACTCGGGACAAGGACTGACTCCCCTGTGGAGTCTCCAGAAGTACCCCAAGATCCAAGTCAGCACTGGAGAGGAATTCTCAGGTTCCGGCACCGACTCCCCACAAGGTCTTAGGCCCCGGCATCGATGGGAAAGGAATCCTGATAGGCCCCGAGCAACTCGCATGGGGACTGGCCTTTCCTGAGGCCACCAGAGCGGGTCCCTGAGGTCCCCGTCGTAACGCGAGAACACCTGCAGCAACTCAAGAAAATGCAGGAGGTTCTCCCCTCCAGGGGAGATGAGGACCATTTCCTCTGAGGCGTCCCCAGGCTAATCACACCTAACCTCTGGAACTTCCAAAGGGTCCTTCACACCCTTGCTGCAACTCAAGAAGTTCCCCGACATACCCGTCTCCACTCAAGAGGAAGCACGAGAGTCCCGCCCAATCCAGAGGAGCCCAGTTTCCGCTCCAAGCTCGAGAAGAGGGATCCTTTCCCTGCGTCGTCGTGAAAGAATTCCCGGCGGTTGCGTCGCATCTCAAGAGGAGGCCCTCTCTACAGGAAAGCCGAGAGGAACTCCAGGGTCATGCCACCATTCCCAGAGTCCCCCAGATGTCTCAGTCTATTCCAGGGAAACCTGTTTTCCCTGCACTGCCTCGACTTTCAAGCCGAGGATCAACTCACACCATGGTGGCACGGGGGAAAACCCTGTGGGAAAGCCTCGTGGGAAAGCCTCATGGGAAACCCTCGAGGGAAAGCCACAGATCCCTTGATCCAAGCGAAGGGAAGCGTGACACTGCTGCTAAAGCTCGGGAGGAAAGCGCACTTGCATGCCCACACTCGAGACGAGGACTGACTCCCCTGGGGAGACTCCAGAAGTACCCCAAGGTCCATGTCAGCCCTGGAGAGGAATCCTCAGGTTCCGGCACCGACTCCACGCAAGGGCTTAGGCCCCGGCATCAGGGGAGAGGAATCCCGAGAGGCCCCCGAGCAACTCGTATGGGGACCTGCCTTTCCTGAGGCCACCAGAGCGGGTTCCTGATGTCCCCGTCGTTAGTCAAGAGCACCTGCCGCAACTCGAGAAAATCCAGGAGGTTCTCCCTTCCAGGCGAGATGAGGCCCATTTCCGCTGAGGCGTCTCGAGGCTAATCACACCAAACCTCTGGAACTTCCAAAGGGTCCTTCACACCCTTGCTGCAACTCAAGAAGTTCGCTGACATACCCGTCTCCACTCGAGAGGAAGCACGAGAGTCCCGCCCACATCTAGAGGAACCCCGTTTCCGCCTCCTAGCTCGAGAGGAGGGATCCTTTCCCTGCATGGTCGGGAAAGAATTCCCGGCGTTCCCGTCGCATCTCAAGAGGAGGCGCTCTCCACAGGAAAGGCGAGCGGAACTCCAGGGTCGTGCAACCATTCCCAGAGTCCCCCAGATGTCTCAGTCCATTCCAGGGAAACTTTTTTCCCTACACTGCCTCGACTTTCAGGACGAGGATCGACTCACACCACGGTGGCACGTGGGACAGCCCTTTGGGAAAGCCTCGAGGGAAAGCCACAGATCCCTTGATCCACGCGAAGGGAACCATGACACTGCTGCTGCAGCTCGGGAGGAAAGCGCACGTGCATGCTCCCACTCGAGACAAGGACTGACTCCCCTGGGGAGACTCCAGAAGTACTCCAAAATCCATGTCAGCACTGGAGAGGAAACCTCAGGTTCCGGCACCGACTCCACACAAGTTCTTAGGCCCCGGCACCGACGGGAGAGGAATCCCGAGAGGTCCCCGTGCAACTTGCATGGGGACTGGCCTTTCCTGAGGCCACCAGAGAGGGTCCCTGAGGGCCCCGTCGTAGGTCGAGAGCACCTGCCGCAACTTGAATAAATCCAGGAGGTTCTCCCTTTCAGGCGAGATGAGGACCATTTCTGCTGAGACGTCTCGAGGCTAATCACACCTAACCTCTGGAAGTTACAAAGCGTCCTTCACACTCTTTCTGCAACTCAAGAAGTTCCCCGACATACCCGTTTCCACTCGAGAGGAAGCACGAGTGTCCCGCCCACATCCAGATGAGCCCCGTTTCCGCCTCATAGCTCAACAGGAGGGATCCATTCCCTGCGTGGTCGGGAAAGAATTCCCGGCGTTCCCGTCACATCTCAAGAGGGAGCGCTCTCCACAGGAAAGGCGAGAGGTACTCCAGGGTCGTGCCACCATTCCCAGATCCCCCAGATATCTCAGTCCATTCCACGGAAGCCTGTTTTCCCGGCACTGACTCAACTTTCAAGACGAGGATCGACTGACACCACGGTGGCACGTGGGACATCACCTTGGGAAAGCGTCGTGGGAAAGCCTGGTGGGAAAGCGTCGTGGGAAAGCCTCGCTTAAAGCCTCGAGGGAAAGCCACTGATCCTAGGATACACGGGAAGGGAAGCGTGACACTGCTGCTACAGTTCGGGAGGAAAGTGCACGTGCATGCCCCCACTCGAGACGAGGACTGACTCCCCTGGGGAGACTCCAGAAGTACCCAAGATCCATGTCAGAACTGGAGAGGAATTCTCAGTTTCCGACACCGACTCCACACAAGGTCTTAGGCCCTGGCATCGATGGGAGAGGAATCCCGAGAGGACCCGAGCAAATCGCATGGGGACTGGCCTTTCCTGAGGCCACCAGAGCGGGTCCCTGAGGTCCCCGTAGTAATTCGAGAGCACCTGCCGCAACTTGAGAAAATCCAGGAGGTTCTCCCTTCTTGGCGAGATGAGGCCCATTTCCACTGAGTTCTCTCACGGCTAATCACACCTAACCTCTGGAACTTCCAAAGGGTCCTTCACACCCTTTCTGCAATTCAAGCAGATCACCAACATACCAGTCTCCACTCGAGAGGAAGAACGAGAGTCCCGCCCACATCCAGAGGAGCCCCGTTTCCGACTCCTAGCTCGAGAGGAGGGATCCTTTCCCTGCGTGGTCGGGAAAGAATTCCCGGCGTTCCCATCGCATCTCAAGGGGGCGCTCTCCACAGGGAAGGCGAGAGGAACTCCAGGGTCGTGCCACCATTCCCAGAGTCCCACAGATGTCTTAGTCCATTCCAGGGAAACCTGTTTTCCCTGCACTGCCTCGACTTTCAAGAAGAGGTTCGACTCACACCAAGGTGGCAGGTGGGACAGTCCTGTGGGAAAGCGTCGTGGAAAAGCGTCGTGGAAAAGCCTCGAGGAAAGCCACAGATCCCTTGATCCTCGCGAAGGGAAGCTCAACACTGCTGCTACAGCTCGGAGGAAAGCTCACGTGCATGCCCCGACTCGAGACGAGGACTGACTCCCCTGGGGAGACTCCAGAAATACCCCAAGATACATGTCAGCACTGGAGAGGAATCCTCAGGTTTTGGCACAGACTCCACACAAGATCTTAGGTCCCGGCATCGACGGGAGACGAATCCCGAGAGACCCATGAGCAACTCGCATGGGGACTTCCCTTTCGTGAGGCCACAAGAGGGGGTCCCTGATGTCACCGTCGTAAGTCGAGAGCATCTGCTGCAACTCGAGAAAATCCAGGAGGTTCTCCTCTCCTGGCGAGATGAGGCCCATTTCCGCTGAGGGTCTCGAGGCTAATCACACCTAAACTCTGGAACTTCCAAAGGGTCATTCACACCCTTGCTGCAACTCAAGAAGTTCCCCAACATATTCGTCTCCACTCGACAGGAAGCACGAGAGTCCCGCCCACATCCAGAGGAGACCCGTTTCCGCCTCCTAGCTAGAGAGGAGGGATACTTTCCCTGCGTGGTCGGGAAAGAATTCCCGGCGTTCCCGTCGCATCTCAAGAGGAGGCGCTCTCCACAGGAAAGGCGAGAGGAACTCCAGGGTCGTTCCCCCATTCCCAGAGTCCCCAGATGTCTCAGTCCATTCCAGGGAAACCTGTTTTCCCTGCACTGCCTCGACTTTCAAGCCGAGGATCGACTCACACCACGGTGGCACGTGGGACAGCCCTGTGGGAAAGCCGCCGTCCACAGATCCCTTGATGCGAAGGGAAACACTGTGCTAAAGCTCGGGAGGAAAGCGCACGTTCATGCCCCACTGACTCCCTGGGGAGACTCCAGAAGTACCCCAAGATCCATGTCAGCACTGGAGAGGAATCCTCAGGTTCTCCACACAAGGTTTATCGACGGGAGAGGAATCCCTAGAGGCCCCCCTCGCATGGGGACAGGCCACCAGAGCGGGTCCCTGCCCCGTCGTAAGTCGAGAGCACCTGCCTCCAGAGGTTCTCCCTCCAGGCGAGATGAGGCCCATTTCCGCTGAGGCGTCTGAGGCTAATCACACCTAACCTCTGGAACTTCCAAGGGTCTTCACACCCTTGCTGCAACTCAAGAAGTTCCCGACATACCCGTCTCCACTCGAGAGGAAGCACGAGAGTCCGCCCACATCCAGAGGAGCCCCGTTTCTCCTAGCTCGAGAGGAGGGATCCTTTCCCTGCGTGTCGGGAAAGAATTCTTCCCGTTGCATCTCAAGAGGAGGCACTCTCCACAGGAAAGGCGAGAGGAACTCCAGGGTCGTTTTCCCAGAGTCCCCCAGATTTCTCAGTCCATTCCAGGGAAACCTGTTTTCCCTGCACTGCCTCGACTTTCAAGCCGAGGATCGACTCACACCACGGTGGCACGTGGGACAGCCCTGTGGGAAAGCTGCCGGGAGCCAGTGTGAGGAATCCCGCCCGTGACAAGGTCATGAGGAAGGAAGCTGACATTCGCAAGGCGTGCTCAGACTTCAGGGACCCCTCTGGAAATTCCTAAGCATGTACCCAACAAAAATCTGCCGGCTTTTGTGCTCTGCTTTTCCACTCTTCTGACATTTTCTGGAAAAAGTCAATTCAGGGTTTCAGTCTTCTGCATTTGAAAGAGTGTTTCAATCTAAAAACCCCTCCGATGGCTTTCTAGCCTGCCTGCAGGACTCTGCGAGTGTGATTGTTTGAGGCCTCCTGACTGCAGGAGGCACAGGAAGCTTAAAACATCCTAGGAATGTAGGGGCTTCCGAAGAGTCAAAATCTTTAGAATAGGACTGATTAAAAGTTTCATTTGTTGAGTCAATGCTTGCTGCCAAATTTTCATATCCTTTATTTTTAGATATAGTTGGTATATAGAAAAACAAGTAGTAGACCTGGTATTAGCAACATTAGATCTTTGAGTTAAGTACCTTCTTTGTTATATCCCACTGCACCTTTGTTCTATAGAGATGTAACTTTAATGCTTTAAGGAGATGCAAATTAAAGAAAAACACTTCGGGGAAACAAAATCAACATTCATTAAGGAAGAGAGCTAAAAAGTGTTAACAAGCTTCTTGGCCAGAAGATAATGTAAATCACCTGAGACCTTTTGTATACAAAATGATGTATAGAAAGAGTCTGGGCTGCGAACGCTACATAATTCTGTGTTACCCGTTGATCTCCATGTTTTATCAAAAGTATAAAAGGCCTTCTGAACAATAAAGGATCGGACCAGTTTCTCGAACTAGTCTCTCGGCCTGGTTTCTTGGGACTCTGGCTCCCCCCATGTCTCTCTCTCTCCTCTTCTCTCCCCTTCCCTCTCTCTGCTCTTTACTTTAACTTCAGGCTGAATCTCCATCTGGGGCGCGAGGCTCGCCAGGTCTACTTACTTGCCCCGGCTGTTAAGACCCGCACGAAAGGGAGCTTAAGGCGAGGCACCCTTAGATATTCAAGCGGGCGCCGGTGGCCCAACGTAGATGGTGCAGATTCCTTGTCTGGAATTTTATTGGCCTTCCGCGTAAACCAAGCTATTCAGCCCTCTTCCTCCACTTAATCTTCTTATTACACTATAGTTTCTTAATCTAATCTTACATTAATAAACAAACAAGTCTTTCCACGCCAACGCCGTCCACCCTTCGAATTCCCTGGATCCACCGGGCCAGGACCCCGGCAAGTGGCGCCCGGAACAGGCTATTCGAAGGTAGGTTCCTCGGAGCAAAAGCTCCCCCCGGAGCACTCTCTGCTGCTCCCCCGGAGCCCTCTCCGTTGCTCCCCCGGAGCACTCTCTGTTGCTCCCCCCGGAGTGACTTAATCACT
>NW_017199652.1:0-7261 GCF_001704415.2 Capra hircus
AGAGGAATCCGAGAGGTCCCCAGGCAACGCGCGCATGTGGCTGGCTTTCCTGAGGCCACCAGAGCGGGTCCCTGAGATACCCGTCATATGTCGAGAGCACCTGAAAGCAACTCGAGAAAATCCAGGAGGTTCTCCCCTCCAGGCGAGGTCAGGCTCCTTTCTGCTGAGGCGTTTCGAGGCTAATCACACCTACCCTCTGGAACTTCCAAAGGGTCCTTCACACCTTTCCTGCAACTCAAGAAGTTCCCGATATACCTGTCTCCACTCGAGAGGAATGCACGGCGTCGCCGCCACATCCAGAGGAGCCCGTTGCCGCCTCCTAGCTCGAGAGGTGGGATCCTTTCACTGCAGGGTCGAGAAAGAATTCCCAGGCGTTCCCATTGCATCTCAAGAGGAGGCGCCTCTCACCTGAAAGGCGAGAGGGACTCAAGGGTCGTGCCACCATTCCCAGAGTCCCGCAGATGTCTCAGTCCATTCCAGGGAAACCTGTTTTCCCTGCACTGCCTCGACTTTCAAGCCGAGGATCGAATCACACCACGGTGGCACGTAGGACAGCCCTGTGGGAAAGCTCTTGGGAAAGACTGCTGGAAAGCCTCGAGGGAAAGCCACAGATTCCTTGATCCACGGGAAGGGAAGTGTGACACTGCTGATACAGCTCGGAGGAAAGCACACGTGCATGCCCCCACTCAAGAGACGAGGACTGACTCCCCTGGGGCTATTCCAGAAGTACCCAAGATCCATGTCAGCACTGGAGAGGAATCCTCAGGTTCCGGCACCGACACCGCAGAAGGTCTTAGGCCTGGGAATCGATGGGAGAGGAATCCCGAAAGGCCCCGAGCAACTAGCATGGGGATTGGACTTTCCTGAGGCCACCAGAGCTGGTCCCTGAGGAGCCCGTCGTAAGTCGAGAGCGCCTGCCGCAACTCGAGAAAATCCAGGAGGTTCTCCCTTCCCGGGGAGATGAGGCCCATTTCTGCTGAGACGTCTCGAGGCTAATCACACCTAACCTCTGGAAGTTCCAAAGGGTCTTTCACACTCTTTCTGCAACTCAAGAAGTTTCCCCGACATACCCGTTTCCACTCGAGAGGAAGCACGATTGTCCCGCCCACATAAAGAGGAGCCCCCGTTTCCGCCTCCTAGCTCGAGAGGAGGGATCTTTCCCTGCGTGGTCGGGAAAGAATTCCTAGCGTTCCCGTCTCATCTCAAGAGTAGGCGCTCTCCACAGGAAAGGCGAGAGGAACTCCAGTATCAGGCCCCATTCCCAGAGTCCCCCAGATGTTTCAGTCCATTCCAGGGAAACCTGTTTTCCCTGCACTGAGTCGACTTTCAAGCCGAGGATGGACTCACACCGCGATGGCACGTTGGACAGCCCTGTGGGAAAGCCTCGTGGGAAAGCCTCGTGGGAAAGCCTCGAGGGAAAGCCACAGATCCCTTGATCCACGCGTAGGGAAGAGTGACACTGCTGCTACAGCTCGGGAGAAAAGCGCACGTGCATGCACCCAAACGAGACGAGGACTGACTCCATCCATGGGGAGACTCCAGAAGTACCCAAGATCCATGTCAGCACTGGAGAGGAATCCTCAGGTTCCCGCACCGACTCCACACAAGGTCTTAGGCCCCGGCATCGACGGGAGAGGAATCCCGAGAGGCCCCCGAGCAACTCTTATGGGGACTGGCCTTTCCTGAGGCCACCAGATCGGGTCCCTGAGGTCCCGTCGTAAGTCGAGAGCACCTGCCGCAACTCGAGAAAATCCAGGAGGTTCTCCCCTGCATTCGAGATGAGGCCCTTTTCCGCTGAGGCGTCTCGAGGCTAATCACATCTAACATCTGGAACTTCCAAAGGGTCCTTCACACCTCTGCTGCAACTCAAGAAGTTCCCCGACATACCCGTCTCCACTCGAGAGGAAGCACGAGAGTCCCGCCCACATCCAGAGGAGCCCCGTTTCCGCCTCCTAGCTCGAGGGGGGGATCCTTTCCCAGCGTGGTCGGGAAAGAATTCCCGGCGTTCCCGTTGCATCTCAAGAGGAGGTGCTCTCCACAGGAAAGGCGAGAGGAACTCCAGGGTCGTACCACCATTCCCAGAGTCCCCTGGATGTCTCAGTCCATTCCAGGGAAATCTGTTTTCCCTGCACTGCCTCGACTTTCAAGCCGAAGATCGACTCACATCTCGGTGGCACGTGGGACAGCCCTGTGGGAAAGCCTCGTGGGAAAGCCTCGAGGGAAAGACACAGATCCCTTGATCCACGCGAAGGGAAGCACGACACTGCTACTACAGCTCGGGAGGAAAGCGCACGTGCATGCCCCCTCGAGACGAGGACTGACTGCCCTGGGGAGACTCCAGAAGTACCCTAAGATCCATGTTTGCACTGGAGAGGAATCCTCAGGTTCCGGCACTGACTCCACACAAGGTCTTAGGCCCAGCATCGACGGGAGAGGAATCCCGAGAGGTCCCCGAGCAACTCGCATGGGGACGGGCCTTTCCTGAGGCCACCAGAGCGGATCCCTGAGGTCCCCGTCGTAAGTCGAGAGCACCTGCCGCATCTCGAGAAAATCCAGGAGGTTCTCCCCTCCAGGCGAGATGAGGCCCATTTCCGTTGAGGCAACTAGGGGGTAATCACACTTTAACTCTGGAACTTCCAAAGGGTCCTTCACACCCTTGCTGCAACTCAAGAAGTTCCCCGAAATACCCGTCTCCACTCAAGAGGAATCCGAGAGTCCCGCACATATCCAGAGTGGCCCCGTTTCCGCCTGCTATCTAGAGAGGAGGGATACTTTCCCTGCGTGGTAGGGAAAGAATTCCCGGCGTTACCGTCGCTTCTCAAGAGGAGGCGCTCTCCACAGGAAAGGCGAGAGGAACTCCAGGGTCGTGCCACCATTCTCTGAGTCCCCCAGATGTCTCAGTCCATTCCTGGGAAAACTGTTTTCCCTTCACTGCCTCGACTTTAAAGCCGAGGATCGACTCACACCACCGTGGCACGTGGGAAAGCCTTGTGGGAAAGCCTCGTGGGAAAGCCTCATGGGAAAGTCTAGATGGAAAGCCACAGATCCCTTGATCCACGAAAAGGGAAGCGTGACACTGCTGCTAAGCTCGGGAGGAAAGCGGACGTGCATGCCCCCACTCGAGACGAGGACTTACGCCTCTGGGGAGATTCCAGAAGTCCCGGAAGATCCATGTCGGCACTGGAGAGGAATCCTCAGGTTCCGGCACTGACTCCACACAAGGTCTTAGGCCCCGGCATCGACGGGAGAGGAATCCCGAGAAGCCCCGAGCAACTCGCATGGGGACTGGCCTTTCCTGAGGCCACCTGAGTGGGTCCCTGAGGTCCCCGTCGTAAGTCGAGAGCACATGCCGCAACTCGAGAAAATCCAGGAGGTTCTCCCTCTAAGCGACATGAAGCCCATTTCCGCTGAGGGATCTCGAGGCTAATCACACCTTACCTCTGGAACTTCCAAAGGGTCCTTCACACCCTTGCTGCAACTCAAGAAGTTCCGCGACATACCGTCACCACTCGAGAGGAAGCAGGAAAGTGCCGCCCACATCAAGAGGAGCCACGTTTCCGCCTCCTAACACGAGAGGTTTGATCCTTTCCCTGCGTGGTGGGGAAAGAATTCGCGGCGTTCCCGTCGCATCTCAAGAGGAGGCGCTCTCCAGAGGAAAAGCGAGAGGAACTCCAGGTTCGTGCCACCATTGCCAGAGTCCCCCCAGATGTCTCAGTCCATTCCAGGGAACTGGTTTCCCTGCACTGCCTCGACTTTCAAGCCGAGGATCGACTCACACCACTGTGGCACGTGGGAAAGCACTGTGGGAAAGCTGGAAAGCCTCATGGGAAAGTCTAGAGGGAAAGCCACAGATCCCTTGATCCACGAAAAGGGAAGCGTGACACTGCTGCTACAGCTCGGGAGGAAAGCGCACGTGCATGCCCCACTCGAGACGAGGACTTACCCCTCTGGGGAGACTACAGAAGTCCCGGAGATCCATGTCGGCACTGGAGAGGAATCCTCAGGTTCCGGCACTGACTCCACACAAGGTCTTAGGCCCCGGCATCGACGGGAGAGGAATCCGAGAGGCCCCCGAGCAACTCGCATGGGGACTGGCTTTCCTGAGGCCACCAGAGTGGGTCCCTGAGGTCCCCGTCGTAAGTCGAGAGCACCTGCCGCAACTCGAGAAAATCCAGGAGGTTCTCCCTCCAGGCGACATGAGGCCCATTTCCGCTGAGGTATCTCGAGGCTAATCACACCTTACCTCTGGAACTTCCAAAGGGTCCTTCACACCCTTGCTGCAACTCAAGAAGTACCCGACATACCCGTCTCCCACGAGAGGAAGCAGGAAAGTGCCGCCCACATCAAGAGGAGCCACGTTTCCGCCTCCTAGCTCGAGAGGTTTGATCCTTTCCCTGCGTGGTGGGGAAAGAATTCGCGGCGTTCCCGTCAATCTCAAGAGGAGGCGCTCTCAGAGGAAAAGCGAGAGGAACTCCAGGTTCGTGCCACCATTGCCAGAGTCCCCCAGATGTCTCAGTCCATTCCAGGAACCTGGTTTCCCTGCACTGCTCGACTTACAAGCCGAGGATCGACTCACACCACAGTGCACGTGGGGCAGCCCTGTGGGAAAGCCTCGTGGAAAGCCTCGATGGAAATCCACAGATCCCTTGATCCACGCGAAGGGAAGCGTGACACTGCTGCTAAGCTCGGGAGGAAAGCGCACGTGCATGCCCACTCGAGACGAGGACTGACACCCTGGGGAGACTCCAGAAGTACCCAAGACCATGTCAGCACTGGAGAGGAATCCTCAGGTTCTGGCACCGACTCCACACAAGGTCTTAGGCCCTGCATTCACGTGAGAGGAATCCCGAGAGGCCCCAGAACAACTTGCATGGGGACTGATCTGTCCTGAGGCCACCACAGTGGGTCCCTGCGGTCCCTGTCGAAAGTCGAGAGCACCTGCTGCAACTCGAGAAAATCCAGGAGGTTCTCCTCTCCAGGCGAGCTGATTCCCATTTCCGCTGAGGTATCTCGAGCTAATCACACCTTACCTCTGGAACTTCCAAAGAGTCCTTCACACCCTTACTGCAACTCAAGAAGTACCCCGACATACCCGTCTCCACTCAAGAGAAGCACGAGAGTCCCGCCCATCCAGAGGAGCCCCGTTTCCGCCTCTAGCTCCAGAGCAGGGATCCTTTCCCTCGTGGTCGGGATAGAATTCCCGGTGTTCCCGTCACATCTCAAGAGGAGGCGGGCTCCACAGGAAAGGCGAGAGGAACTCCACGGACGAGCCACCATTCCCAGAATCCTCTGGAAGTCTCAGTCCATTCCAGGGAAACCTGTTTTCCCTGCACTGCGTCGACTTTCAAGCCGAGGATCGAATCACACCACGGTGGCACGTGGGACAGCCCTGTGGGAAAGCCTCGTGGGGAAGCCTTGAGGGAAAGACACAGATCCCTTGATCCACGCGAAGGGAAGCGCGACACTGCTGCTACAGCTCGGGAGGAAAGCGCACGTGCATGCCCCGACTCGAGACGAGGACTGACTGCCCTGGGGAGACTCCAGAAGTACCTAAGATCCATGTCTGCACTGGAGAGAAAACCTCAGGTTCCGGCACTGAGTCCACAGAAGGTCTTAGGCCCCAGCATGGACGGGAGAAGAATCCGAGAGGCCCTCGAGCAACTCGCATGGGGACTGGCCTTTCCTGAGGCCACGAGAGCGGGTCCCTGAAGTCCCCATCGTAAGTCGAGAGCACCTGCCGCAACTCGAGAAAATCCAGGAGCTTCTCCCTCCAGGCTCGATGAGGACTATTTCCGCTGAGGCAACTAGAGTCTAATCACACCTAAACTCTGGAACTTCCAAAGGGTCCTTCACACCCTTGCTGCAACTCAAGAAGTTCCCCGACATACCCATCTCCACTCGAGAGGAAGCACGAGAGTCCCGACCACATCCAGAGGAGCCCCGTTTCCACCTCCTAGCTCGAGAGGAGGGATCCTTTCCCTGCGTGCTCGGAAAAATTTCCTGGTGTTCCCGTCGCATCTCAAGAGGAGGCGCTCTCCACAGGAAAGGCGAGAGGAACTCCAGGGTCGTGCCACCATTCCCAGAGTCCCCTAGATATCTCAGTCCATTCCAGGAAACCTGTATTCCCTGCACTGCCTCGACTTTCAAAGCCGAGGATCGACTCACACCACGGTGGCACGTGGACAGCCCTGTGGGAAAGCCTCGTGGGAAAGCCTCAAGGAATGCGACAGATCCTGTTTCCACGCGAAGGGAAGCGTTACACTGCTGCTACAGCTCGGGAGGAAAGTGCACTTGCATGCCCAACACGAGACGAGGACTGACTCCCTGGGGAGACTCCAGAAGTACCCCAAGATCCATGTCAGCACTGGAGAGGAATCCTCACGTTCCGGTACCCACTCCACACAAGGTCTTAGGCCCCGGCATCGAAGGAGAAGAGTCCCGAGAGGCCCGAGCAACTCGCATGGGGAATGGCCTTTACTGAGGCTACCAGAGCGGGTCCCTGAGGTCCCCGTCGTAAGTCGAGAGCACCTGCCGCAACTCGAGAAAATCCAGGAGGTTCTCCCCTCCAGGCGAGATGAGGCTCATTCCGCTGAGGCGTCTTGAGGCTAATCATACCTAACCTCTGGAACTTCGAAAGGGTCTTTCACACCCTTGCTGCAACTCAAGACGTTCCCCGACATACCCGTCTCCTCTCGAGAGGAAGCACGAGAATCTCACCCACATCCACAGTAGCCCCATTTCCGCCTCCTAGCTCGAGAGGAGGGATCCATTCCCTGCGTGCTCGGGAAAGAATTCAGGGCGTTTCCGTCGCATCTCAAGAGGAGGCGCTCTCCACAGGCAAGGCGAGAGGAACTCCAGGGTCCTACCACCATTCCCAGAGTCCCAGATGTCTCCGTCCATTCCAGGGAAACCTGTTTCCCTGCACTGCCTCGACTTTCAAGCCGAGGATCGACTCACACCACGGTGGAACGTGGGACAGCCTGTGGGAAAGCCTTGTGGGAAAGCCTCGTGGGACCGCCTTTGGGAAAGCCTCGTGGGAAAGACTCGTGGGAAAGCCACGAGGGAAGCCACAGATCCCTTGATCCACGCGAAGGGAAGCACGACACTGCTGCTAGAGCTCGGGAGGAAAGGCACACGTGCATGCCCCACTCGAGACGAGACTGACTACCCTGGGGAGACACCAGAAGTACCCCAAGATCCATGTCTGCACTGGAGAGGAATCCTCAGGTTCCGGCACGATTCCACACAAGATCTTTGGCCC
>NW_017199653.1:0-19527 GCF_001704415.2 Capra hircus
CCCCTGTGGGAAAGCCTGGTGGCGCGGAAAACCCGTCGGAAAGCCTCGAGGAAAGCCACAGATCGCCTGATCCACGCGAAGGGAAAAGCTGACACGCTGCTACCAGCTCGGAGGAAAGCGACACTGCATGCCCCCATTCGAGACTAGGACTGACTCCCTGGGGAGACTCCAGAAGCTACCCCAAGATCCATGTCTACACTGGGAGAGGAATCCTCAGGTCCGGCACGGACTCCACACAAGCGTCTTATGCCGGCACATCAACGGCGAGAGGAATCCCGAGAGGCCCCCGAGCAACTCGCATGGGGACTGGCCTTCCTGATGGCCACCAGAGCGCGGTCCCTGAGTCCCCGTCTAGTCGAGAGCACCTGCCGCAACTCGGAGAAAATCCAGGAGGTTCTCCCCTCCAGGAGAATGAGCCCATTACCGCTGAGGCCGTCTCGAGGCTAATCACACCTAACCTTGGAACTTCCAAAGGGTCCTTCACACCCTTGCTGCAACTCAAGAAATTTCCCGACAAACCGTCTCCACTCGAGAGGAAGCACCGAGAGTCCCGCCCACATTCAGAGGAAGTCCCCGTTCCCCTCCTAGCCTTCGAGAGCAGGGATCCTTTCCCTGCGTTGGTCGGAAAGATTCCCGGCTATTCCGTCGCACTCAAGAGGAGGCCTCTCACAGGAAAGGGGAGAGGGAAACTCAGGGTCGTGCCACCATTCCCAGAGCCCAGATGTCTCAGTCCATTCCAGGGAAACACGTTTTCCTGCACTCCTCGACTTTCAAGCGAGGATCGACTCACACCACGGTGGCACGTGGACAGACCCTGTGGGAAAGCCTCGTGGGAAAGGCTGTGGGAAAGCCTCGAGGGAAAGCCACAGATCCCTTGGATCCACGCGAAGGGAAATTGCGCACTGCTGTGCTACAGCTCTGGAGGAAAGCGACGTGCATGCCCCCACTCGAGACGAGGACTGACTCCCCTGGGGCAGTCTCCAGAAGTACCCCAAGATCCATGTCAGCACTAATGAGGGAAACCTCTAGGTTCCGGCACCGACTCCACACAAGGTCTTAGGCCCGGCATCGGACGCGGAGAGGAATTCCGAGAGCCCGAAGCAACTCGCATGGGGACTGGCCTTTTCCTAAGGCCACCAGAGCTGCGTCCCTGAGGTCCCGATCTAAGTCGAGAGCACACGCCGCAACTCGAGAAAAATCCAGCGAGGTTTCTCCCCTCCAGGAGAGATGAGGCCATTTCCGCTGAGGCGGTCTCGAGGCTAATCACACCTAACCTCTGAACTTCCCAAAGGGTCCTTCACACCCTTGCTGCAACTCAAGAAGTTCCCCTACATACCCGTCTTCCACTCAGAGGAAGCACGAATGTCCCGCCCACATCCAGAGGAGCCCCGTTTTCGCCTCCTAGCTCGCAGAGAGGGCATCCCTTTCAGTGTGTTCTCGAAAGAATCCCCGCATTCCCTTCGCATCTCAAGAGGAGGCACTCTCCACGGAAAGGCGAGGAGGAACTCCAGGGTCGGTGCCCCATTCCCAGAGTCCTCCAGATGTCTAAGTCATTAAGGGAAACCTGTTTTCCCTGCACCTAGTCGACTTTCAAGCCGAGGATCGACTCACACCACAGCGTGGCCACGTGCGGACAGCCTCTGTGGGAAAGCCTCGTGGGAAAGCCTCGAGCGGAAAAAAATAAAAAGCCCTGATCCCTTAATCACGCGAAGGAAGCGTGACACTGCTGCCTACAGCTCGCGGACAAGACCACGTGCATGCCCCACTCGAGACGAGGACTGACTCCCCTCGGGAGACTCCAGAAGTACCCCAAGATCCATGTCGAGCACTGGAAGGAATGCTCAGCGTTCCGGCATCCGACCACACAACAATCTTAGGCCCCGGCATCACGGGCAGAAACCCGAGAGCGCCCCTAGCAACTCGCAACATGGGACTGGCCTTTCCTGAGGCCACCAGAGCAGTCCCTGAGGTCCCCGTCGTAAGTCGAGAGCACCTGCCGCAACTCGAGAAAATCCAGGAGGTTCTCCCCTCCAGGCGAGATGAGGCCCATTTCCCTGAGGCGTCTCGAGGCTAATCACATCTAAATCTGGAACTTCCAAAGGCGTCCTTCACACCCTTGCTTGCAACTCAAGAAGTTCCCCAAACATACCCGATTCCACTCGAGAGGAGCACGAGAGTCCCGCCCACACCAAGAGGAGCCCCGTTTCCGTCTCATAAGCTCGAGAGGAGGGATCCTTCCATGCGTGGTCGGAAAGAATTCCCGGCGCTTCCCGTCGCACTTCAAGAGGAGGCGCTCTCCACAGGAAAGGCGAGAGGAACTCCAGGGTCGTGCCACCTTCCCAAGATCCCCCAGATGTCTCAGTCCATTCCAGGGAAACCTGTATTTCCCTGCACTGCCTCGACTTTCAAAGCCGAGGAATCGACTCACACCACGGTGGCACGTGGGACAGCCCTGTGCGAAAGCCTCGTGGGAAAGCCTCGAATGGGAAAAGCCACAGATCCCTTGATCCATCGCGAAGGGAAGCGTGACACTGCTGCTACAGCTCGGAGGAAAGCGCACGTGCATGCCCCACTCGAGACGAGGACTGACTCCCCTGGGGAGACTCCAGAAGTACCCAAGATCCATGTCAGCACTGGAGAGGAATCCTCAGGTTCCGGCACCGACTCCACACAAGGTCTTACGCCCCGCATCGACGGGAGAGGAATCCCGAGAGGCCCCCCGAAGCAACTCGCATGGGGACTGGCCTTTCCTGAGGCCACCAGAGCGGGTCCCTGAGGTCCCCGTACGTAAGTCGAGAGCACCTGCCGCAACTCGAGAAAATCCAGGAGGTTCTCCCCTCCAGGCGAGATGAGGCCCATTTCCGCTGAGGCGTCTCGAGGCTAATCACACCTAACCTCTGGAACTTCCAAAGGGTCCTTCACACCCTTGCTGCAACTCAAGAAGTTCCCCGACATACCCGTCTCCACTCGAGAGGAAGCACGAGAGTCCTGCCCACATCCAGAGGAGCCCCGTTTCCGCCTCCTAGCTCGAGAGGAGGGATCCTTTCCCTGCGTGGTCGGGAAAGAATTCCCGGCGTTCCCGTCGCATCTCAAGAGGAGGCGCTCTCCACAGGAAAGGCGAGAGGAACTCCAGGGTCGTGCCACCATTCCCAGAGTCCCCCAGATGTCTCAGTCCATTCCAGGGAAACCTGTTTTCCCTGCACTGCCTCGACTTTCAAGCCGAGGATCGACTCACACCACGGTGGCACGTGGGACAGCCCTGTGGGAAAGCCTCTGTGGGAAAGCCTCGTGGGAAAGCCTCGAGGGAAAGCCACAGATCCCTTGATCCACGCGAAGGGAAGCGTGACACTGCTGCTACAGCTCGGAGAGGAAAGCGTCACGTGCATGCCCCTCTCGACACGAGGACTGACTCCCCTGGGAGACTCCAGAAGTACCCCAAGATCCATGTGAGCACTGGAGAGGAATCCTCAGGTTCCGGCACCGACTCCACACAAGGTCTTAGGCCCCGGCATCGACGGGAGAGGAATCCCGAGAGGCCCCCGAGCAACTCGCATGGGACTGGCCTTTCCTGAGGCCACCAGAGCGGGTCCCTGAGGTCCCCGTCGTAAGTCGAGAGCACCTGCCGCAACTCGAGAAAATCCAGGAGGTTCTCCCCTCCAGGCGAGATGAGGCCCATTTCCACTGAGGCGTCTCCGAGGCTAATCACACCTAAACCTCTGGAACTTCCAAAGGGTCCTTCACACCCTTGCTGCAACTCAAGAAGTTCCCCGACATACCCGTCTCCACTCGAGAGGAAGCACGAGAGTCCCGCCCACATCCAGAGGAGCCCCGTTTCCGCCTCCTAGCTCGAGAGGAGGGATCCTTTCCCTGCGTGGTCGGGAAAGAATTCCCGGCGTTCCCGTCGCATCTCAAGAGGAGGCCCTCTCCACAGGAAAGGCGAGAGGAACTCCAGGGTCGTGCCACCATTCCCAGAGTCCCCCAGATGTCTCAGTCCATTCCAGGGAAACCTGTTTTCCCTGCACTGCCTCGACTTTCAAGCCGAGGATCGACTCACACCACGGTGGCACGTGGGACAGCCCTGTGGGAAAGCCTCGTGGGAAAGCCTCGTGGGAAAGCCTCGAGGGAAAGCCACAGATCCCTTGATCCACGCGAAGGGAAGCGCGACACTGCTGCTACAGCTCGGGAGGAAAGCGCACGTGCATGCCCCCACTCGAGACGAGGACTGACTCCCCTGGGGAGACTCCAGAAGTACCCCAAGATCCATGTCAGCACTGGAGAGGAATCCTCAGGTTCCGGCACCGACTCCACACAAGGTCTTAGGCCCCGGCATCGACGGGAGAGGAATCCTGAGAGGCCCCCAGAGCAACTCGCATGGGGACTGGCCTTTCCTGAGGCCACCAGAGCGGGTCCCTGAGGTCCCCGTCGTAAGTCGAGAGCACCTGCCGCAACTCGAGAAAAATCCAGGAGGTTCTCCCCTCCAGGCGAGATGAGGCCCATTTCCGCTGAGGCGTCTCCGAGGCTAATCACACCTAACCTCTGGAACTTCCAAAGGGTCCTTCACACCCTTGCTGCAACTCAAGAAGTTCCCCGACATACCCGTCTCCACTCGAGAGGAAGCACGAGAGTCCCGCCCACATCCAGAGGAGCCCCGTTTCCGCCTCCTAGCTCGAGAGGAGGGATCCTTTCCCTGCGTGGTCGGGAAAGAATTCCCGGCGTTCCCGTCGCATCTCAAGAGGAGGCGCTCTCCACAGGAAAGGCGAGAGGAACTCCAGGGTCGTGCCACCATTCCCAGAGTCCCCCAGATGTCTCAGTCCATTCCAGGGAAACCTGTTTTCCCTGCACTGCCTCGACTTTCAAGCCGAGGATCGACTCACACCACGGTGGCACGTGGGACAGCCCTGTGGGAAAGCCTCGTGGGAAAGCCTCGTGGGAAAGCCTCGAGGGAAAGCCACAGATCCCTTGATCCACGCGAAGGGAAGCGTGACACTGCTGCTACAGCTCGGGAGGAAAGCGCACGTGCATGCCCCCACTCGAAGACGAGGACTGACTCCCCTGGGGAGACTCCAGAAGTACCCCAAGATCCATGTCAGCACTGGAGAGGAATCCTCAGGTTCCGGCACCTGACTCCACACAAGGTCTTAGGCCCCGGCATCGAACGGGAGAGGAATCCCGAGAGGCCCCGAGCAACTCGCATGGGGACTGGCCTTTCCTGAGGCCACCAGAGCGGGTCCCTGAGGTCCCCGTCAGTAAGTCGAGAGCACCTGCCGCAACTCGAGAAAATCCAGGAGGTTCTCCCCTCCAGGCGAGATGAGGCCCATTTCCGCTGAGGCGTCTCGAGGCTAATCACACCTAAACCTCTGGAACTTACAAAGGGTCCTTCACACCCTTGCTGCAACTCAAGAAGTTCCCCGACATACCCGTCTCCACTCGAGAGGAAGCACGAGAGTCCTGCCCACATCCAGAGGAGCCCCGTTTCCGCCTCCTAGCTCGAGAGGAGGGATCCTTTCCCTGCGTGGTCGGGAAAGAATTCCCGGCGTTCCCGTCGCATCTCAAGAGGAGGCGCTCTCCACAGGAAAGGCGAGAGGAACTCCAGGGTCGTGCCACCATTCCCAGAGTCCCCCAGATGTCTCAGTCCATTCCAGGGAAACCTGTTTTCCCTGCACTGCCTCGACTTTCAAGCCGAGGATCGACTCACACCACGGTGGCACGTGGGACAGCCCTGTGGGAAAGCCTCGTGGGAAAGCCTCGTGGGAAAGCCTCGAGGGAAAGCCACAGATCCCTTGATCCACGCGAAGGGAAGCGTGACACTGCTGCATACAGCTCGGGAGGAAAGCGCACGTGCATGCCCCCACTCGAGACGAGGACTGACTCCCCTGGGGAGACTCCAGAAGTACCCCAAGATCCATGTCAGCACTGGAGAGGAATCCTCAGGTTCCGGCACCGACTCCACACAAGGTCTTAGGCCCCGGCATCAACGGGAGAGGAATCCCGAGAGGCCCCGAGCAACTCGCATGGGGACTGGCCTTTCCTGAGGCCACCAGAGCGGGTCCCTGAGGTCCCCGTCTAAGTCGAGAGCACCTGCCGCAACTCGAGAAAATCCAGGAGGTTCTCCCCTCCAGGCGAGATGAGGCCCATTTCCGCTGAGGCGTCTCGAGGCTAATCACACCTAACACTCTGGAACTTCCAAAGGGTCCTTCACACCCTTGCTGCAACTCAAGAAGTTCCCCGACATACCCGTCTCCACTCGAGAGGAAGCACGAGAGTCCCGCCCACATCCAGAGGAGCCCCGTTTCCGCCTCCTAGCTCGAGAGGAGGGATCCTTTCCCTGCGTGGTCGGGAAAGAATTCCCGGCGTTCCCGTCGCATCTCAAGAGGAGGCGCTCTCCACAGGAAAGGCGAGAGGAACTCCAGGGTCGTGCCACCATTCCCAGAGTCCCCCAGATGTCTCAGTCCATTCCAGGGAAACCTGTTTTCCCTGCACTGCCTCGACTTTCAAGCAGAGGATCGACTCACACCACGGTGGCACGTGGGACAGCCCTGTGGGAAAGCCTCGTGGGAAAGCCTCGTGGGAAAGCCTCGAGGGAAAGCCACAGATCCCTTGATCCACAGCGAAGGGAAGCGTGACACTGCTGCTACAGCTCGGGAGGAAAGCGCACGTGCATGCCCCCACTCAGAGACGAGGACTGACTCCCCTGGGGAGACTCCAGAAGTACCCCAAGATCCATGTCAGCACTGGAGAGGAATCCTCAGGTTCCGGCACCGACTTCCACACAAGATCTTAGGCTCCGTCATCGACGGTAGAGGAATCCCGAGAGGCCCCTGAGCAACTCGCAATGGGGACTGGCCTTTCCTGAGGCCACCAGAGCGGGTCCCTGAGGTCCCCGTCGTACAGTCGAGAGCACCTGCCGCAACTCGAGGAAATCCAGGAGGTTCTCCCCTCCAGGCGAGATGAGGCCCATTTCCGCCTGAGGCGTATCGAGGCTAATCACACCTAAACTCTGGAACTTCCAAAGGGTCCTTCACACCCTTGCTGCAACTCAAGAAGTTCCCCGACATACCCGTCTCCACTCGAGAGGAAGCACGAGAGTCCCGCCCACATCCAGAGGAGCCCCGTTTCCGCCTCCATAGCTCGAGAGGAGGGATACCTTTCCCTGCGTGGTCGGGAAAGAATTCCCGGCGTTCCCGTCGCATCTCAAGATGGATGGCGCTCTCCACAGGAAAGGCGAGAGGAACTCCAGGGTCGTGTCCACCATTCCCAGAGATCCCCCAGATGTCTCAGTCCATTCCAGGGATACCTGTTTTCCCTGCACTGCCTCGACTTTCAAGCCGAGGATCGACTCACACCACGGTGGCACGTGGGACAGCCCTGTGGGAAAGCCTCGTGGGAAAGCCTCGTGGGAAAGCCTCGAGGGAAAGCCACAGATCCCTTGATTCCAACGCTGAAGGGAAGCGTGACCACTGCTGGTACAAGCTCGGGAGGAAAGCGCACGATGCATGCCCCCACTCGAGACGCAGGACTGACTCCCCTGGGGAGACTCCATGAAGTACCCCAAGATCCATGTCAGCACTGGAGAGGAATCCTCAGGTTCCCGGCACCGACTCCACACAAGGTCTTAGGCCCCGGCATCGACAGGAGCGGAATCCCGAGAGGCCCCAGAGCAACTCGCATGGGGACTGGCCTTTCCTGAGGCCACCAGAGCGGGTCCCTGAGGTCCCCGTCGTAAGTCGAGAGCACCTGCCGCAACTCGAGAAAATCCAGGAGGTTCTCCCCTCCAGGCGATGTGAGGCCCATTTCCGCTGAGGCGTCTCGAGGCTAATCACACCTAATCTCTGGAACTTCCGAAAGGGTCCTTCACACCCTTGCTGCAACTCAAGAAGTTCCCCGACATACCCGTCTCCACTCGAGAGGAAGCACGAGAGTCCCGCCCACATCCAGAGGAGCCCCGTTTCCGCCTCCTAGCTCGAGAGGAGGGATCCGTTCCCTGCGTGGTCGGGAAAGAATTCCCGGCGTTCCCGTCGCATCTCAAGAGGAGGCGCTCTCCACAGGAAAGGCGAGCGGAACTCCAGGGTCGAGCCACCATTCCCAGAGTCCCCCAGATGTCTCAGTCCATTCCAGGGAAACCTGTTTTCCCTGCACTGTTTCGACTTTCAAGCCGAGGATCGACTCACACCACGGTGGCACGTGGGACATGCCCTGTGGGAAAGCCTCGTGGGAAAGCCTCGAGGGAAAGCCACAGATCCCTTGATCCACGCGAAGGGAAAGCGTGACACTGCTGCTACAGCTCGGGAGGATAGCGCACGTGAACGCCCCCACTCGAGACAAGGACTGAGTCCCCTGGGGAGACTCCAGAAGTACCCAAATATCCATGTCAGCAATGGAGAGGAATCTTTCAGGTTCCGACACCGACTCCACACAAGGTCTTAGGACCCGGCATCGACGGGAGAGGAATCCCGAGAGGCCCCCGAGCAACTCGCATGGGGACTGGACTTTCCTGAGGCCACCAGAGCTGGTCTCTGAGGAACCCGACCTAAGTCGAGAGCACCTGCCGCAACTCGAGAAAATCCAGGAGGTTCTCCCCTCCAGGAGAGATGAGGCCCATTTCCGCTGAGGCATCTGAAGGCTAATCTCACCCAACCTCTGGAACTTCCAAAGGGTACTTCACACCCTTGCTGCAACTCAGGAAGTTCCCCTACATACCCGTCTCCACTCGAGAGGAATCACGAATGTCCCGCCCACATCCAGAGGAGCCCCGTTTCCGCCTCCTAGCTCGAGAGGTGCGATCCTTTCCCTGCGTGGTCGGGAAAGAATTCCCGGCGTTCCTGTCGCATCTCAAGAGGAGGCACTCTCCACCGGAAAGGCGAGAGGAACTCCAGGGTCGTGCCACCATTCCCAGAGTCCTCTAGATGTCTAAGTCCATTGAAGGGAAACCTGTTTTCCGTGCACAGTTTCGACTTTCAAGCCGAGGATCGACTCACACCACGGTGCCACGTGGGACAGCCCTGTGGGAAAGCCTCGTGGGAAAGCCTCGTGGGAAATCCTCGTGGGAAAGCCTCGAGGGAAAGCCTAGAATCCCTTGATCCACGCGAAGGGAAGCGTGACACTGCTGCTACAGCTCGGGAGGAAAACGCACGTGCATGCCCCACTCGAGACGAGGACTGACTCCCCTCTAGAGACTCCAGAAGTACCCCAAGATCCATGTCAGCACTGGAGAGGAATACTCAGGTTCCGGCACCGTCTCCACACAAGGTCTTAGTCCCCAGCATCTACGGGAGAGGAATCCCGAGAGGCCCCTGAGCAACTCGCATGGGGACTGGACTTTCCTGAGGCCACCAGAGCGGGTCCCTGAGGTCCCCGTCGTAAGTCGAGAGCACCTGCCGCAACTCGAGAAAATCCAGGAGGTTCTCCCCTCCAGGGGAGATGAGGCCCATTTCCGCTGAGGCGTCTCGAGGCTAATCACATCTAACCTCTGGAACTTCGAAAGGGTCCTCACACCCTTGTTGCAACTCAAGAAGTTCCCCGACATACCCGTCTCCACTCGAGAGGAAGCACGAGAGTCCCGCCCACTTCCAGAGGAGCCCCGTTTCCGACTTCTAGCTCGAGAGGAGGGATCCTTTCCCTACGTGGTCGGGAAAGAATTCCTGGCGTTCCCGTCGCATCTCAAGAGGAGGCGCTCTCCACAGGAGAGGCGAGAGGAACTCCAGGGTCGTGCCACATTCCCAGAGTCCCCCAGATGTCTCAGTCCATTCCAGGGAAACCTGTTTTCCCTGCACTACCTCGACTTTCAAGCCGAGGATCGACTCACACCACGGTGGCACTTGGGACACCCCTGTGCGAAAGCCTCGTGGGAAAGCCACAGATCCCTTGATATACGCGAAGGGAAGCGTGACACTGCTGCTACAGCTCGGGAGGAAAGCGCACGTGCATGCCCCCACTCGAGACGAGGACTGACTCCCCTGGGGAGACTCCAGAAGTACCCCAAGATCCATGTCAGCACTGGAGAGGAATCCTCAGGTTCCGGCACCGACTCCACACAAGATCTTAGGCCCCGGCATAGAGGGGAGAGGAATCCCGAGAGGCCCCCGAGCAACTCGCATGGGGACTGGCCTTTCCTGAGGCCACCAGAGCGGGTCCCTGAGGTCCCCGTCGTAAGTCGAGAGCACCTGCCGCAACTCGAGAAAATCCAGGAGGTTCTCCCCTCCAGGCGAGATGAGGCCCATTTCCGCTGAGGCGTCTCGAGACTAATCACACCTAACCTATGGAACTTCCAAAGGGTCATTCACACCCTTGCTGCAACTCAGGAAGATCCCCGACATACCCGTCTCCACTCGAGAGGAAGCACGAGAGTCCCGCCCACATCCAGAGGAGCCACGTTTCCGCCTCCTAGCTCGAGAGGAGGGATCCTTTCCCTGCGTGGTCGCGAAAGAATTCCTGGCGTTCCCGGCGCATCTCAAGAGGAGGCGCTCTCCACAGGAAAGGCGAGAGGAACTCGAGGGTCGTGCCACCATTCCCAGAGTCCGCCAGAAAATTCCTTGTCGGGAATTTTATTGACCTTCCGCGTAAACCTAGCTATTCAGCCTTTTTCCTCCAGTTAATCTTCTTACTACCCTATAATTTCTTAATCTAATCTTACATTAATAAATACACAAGTCTTTCCACGTCAACGCCGTCCATCCGTCGAATTCCCTGGATGCAGCGGGGCTGGATACCGGCACACTGAGCTATCTGCGGGACTCTTGGAATGATGTCACGACACTGGAGTTTCTCTCGCCTTTCCTGTGAAGAGCGCCTCCTCATGAGATGCGACGGGAACACCGGGAATTCTTTCCGGAACATACAAGGAAAGGATACCTGACCGCGAGGTACGAGGCGGAAACGGGGCTCCTCTGCATGTGGGCGGGACTCTCGTGCTTCCTCTCGAGTGGAGTCAGGTATGTTGAGGAACTTCTTGAGTTGTAGCAAGTGTGTGAAGGACCCTTTGGAAGTTCCAGAGGTTAGGTATGATTAGCCTCCAGACACCTCAGAGGAAAAGGGCCTCATCTCGCCTGGAGGGGAGAACCTCCTGGATTTTCTCGAGTTGCGGCTGGTGCTTTCGACTTACGACGGGGACCTCAGGGACCTGCTCTGGTGTCCTCAGGAAAGGCCAGTCCCCATGCGAGTTGCTCGGGGTCCTCTCGGGATTCCTCTCCCTTCGACGCCGGGGCCTAAGACCTTGTGTGGAGTCTGTGCCGGAACCTGAGGATTCCTCTCCAGTGCTGACATGCATCTTGCGGTACTTCTGGAGTCTCCCCAGGGGAGTCAGTCCTCGGCTCGAGTGAGGGCATGCACGTTCGCTTTCCTCCCGAGCTGTAGCAGAACTGTCTCGCTTCCCTTCGCGTGGATCAAGGGATCTGTGGCTTTCCCTCGAGGCTTTCCCACGAGGCTTTCCCACGAGGCTTTCCCACGAGGCTTTCCCACGAGGCTTTCCCACAAGGCTGTCCCACGTGCCACCATCGTGTGAGTCGGTCCTCCGCGTGAACGTCGAGGCAGTGCAGGGTAAACAAGTTCCTCTGGAAAGGACTGAGACATCTGGGGGACTCTTGGAATGGTGGAACGACCCTGGAGTTCCTCTCACCTTTCTTGTGGAGCGTGCCTCCTCTTGAGATGCGACAGGTACGACAGGAATTTTTCCCGGCCAATCAGGGAAAGGATCCCTCATCTTGAGCCAGGAGGGGGAATTGGGGCTCCTCTGGATGTGGGTGGTACCCTGTTGATTCCTATGGAGTGGCGACGGGTCTCTCGTGGAACCTCTTGATTTGCAGCTAGGGTGTGAAGGACCCTTTCGAAGTTCCAGAGGTTAGGTGTGATTAGCGTCGAGACGCCTCAGCGGAAATGGGCCTCATCTCGCCTGGAGGGGAGAACCTAATGGATTTTCTCTAGTTGCGGCCGGTGCTCTCTACTTACGACAGGGACCTCAGGGACCCGCTCTGGTGGCCTCAGGAAAGGCCAGGCGCCATGCGAGTTGCTCGGGGGCCTCTCAGGATTCCTCTCCCTTCGATGCCGGGGCCTAAGACCTTGTGTGGAGTCGGTGCCGGAACCTGAGGATTCCTCTCCAGTGTGGACATGGATCTTGGGGTACTTCTGGAGTCTCCCCAGGGGAGTTAGTCGTCGATCTTGTGTGCGGGCATGAACGTGCGCTTTCCTCCCGAGCTGTAGCAGCAGTGCCGCGCTTCCCTTTGCATGGATCAAGGGATCTGTGGCTTTCCCTCGTGGCTTTCCCACGAGGCTTTCCCACAGGGCTGTTTCATGTGCCATCGTGGTGTGAGTCGATCTTCGGCTAGAAATTCGAGGCAGTGCAGGGAAATCAGGTTTCCCTGAAATGGACTGAGACATCTGGGGGACTCTGGGAATGGTGGCACGACCCTGGAGTTCCTCTCGCCTTTCCTGTGGAGAGCGCCTCCTCTTGAGATGCGCCAGGAACGCCAGGAATTCTTTCCTGACTACGCAGGGAAAGGATCCCTCCTCTTGAGCTAGGAGGCGGAAACGGGGCTCCTCTGGATGTGGGCGGGTCTCTGGTGCTTCCTCTCGTGTGGAGACGGGTATGTCGGGGAACTTCTTGAGTTGCAGCAAGGGTGTGAAGGACCCTTTGGAAGTTCCAGAGGTTAGGTGTGATTAGACTCGAGACGCCTCAGCGGAAATGGGCCTCATCTCGCCTGCAGGGGAGAACCTCCTGGATTTTCTCGAGTTTCAGCAGGTGCTCTCCAGTTACGACCGGGACTTATGTAACCCTCTCTGGTCCACTCAGGAAATGCCAGTCGACTTGCGAGTTGCTAAGGGGCCTCTCGGGATTCCTCTCCGGTCGATGACGGGGCCTAAGACCTTGTTTGGAGTCGGTGCCCGAACCTGAGGTTTCCTCTCCAGTGCTAACATGGATCTTGGGGTACTACTGGAGTCTCCACAGGGGAGTCATCTTCGTCTCCAATGGGGGCATGCACGTGCGCTTTTCTCCCGAGCATTAGGAGCAGAGTCAATTTTCCCCTTGGGTTGATCAACGGGTTTCTTGTTTTCCCTCGTGGCTTTCACACGAGGCTTTCCCACGAGGCTTTCCCACAGGGCTGTCCCACGTGCCACCATCGTGTGAGTCGGTCCTCCGCGTGAACGTCGAGGCAGTGCAGGGTAAACAAGTTCCTCTGGAAAGGACTGAGACATCTGGGGGACTCTTGGAATGGTGGAACGACCCTGGAGTTCCTCTCACCTTTCTTGTGGAGCGTGCCTCCTCTTGAGATGCGACAGGTACGACAGGAATTCTTTCCCGGCCAATCAGGGAAAGGATCCCTCACATTGAGCTAGGAGGGGGAATTGGGGCTCCTCTGGATGTGGGTGGTACCCTGGTGATTCCTATGTAGTGGCGACGGGTCTCTCGTGGAACTTCTTGAGTTGCAGATATGGTGTGAAGGACCCTTTGGAAGTTCCAGAGGTTAGGTGTGATTAGCGTCGAGACGTCTCAGTGGAAATGGGCCTCATCTCGCCTGAAGGGGAGAATCTCCTTCATTTTCTCGAGTTGTGGCAGGTGCTCTCGACTTACGACGGGGACGTCAGGGACCCGTTCTGTTGGCCTTAGGAAAGACCAGTCCCCATGCGAGTTGCTAGAGGGCCTCTCGGGATTCCTCACCGGTACATGCCGGGGCCCAAGACCTTGTGTGGAGTGGGGGCCAGAACCTGAGTATTCCTCTCCAGTGCTGACATGTTTTTGGGATACTTCTGAAGTCTCCCAAGGGGAATCAGTCCTCGTCTCGAGTGGGGGCATGGGCATGCGCATGCCCCTTCCTCCCGAGCTGTAGCAGCAGTGTCATGCTTCCCGTCGCGTGGATCAATGGATCTGTGGCTTTTCCTCTAGGCTTTTCCTAGAGGCTTTCCCACGAGGCTTTCCCACAGGGCTGTCCCCCGTGCCACCGTGGTGTGAGGCGATCCTCGGAATGAAAGTTTAGGCACTCTGTAAAAACAAGATCCTCTGGAATGGACTGAGACATCTGGGGACGCTTGAAATGGTGGCACGACCATGGAGTTCCTCTCTCCCTTCCTGTGGAGAGCGCCTCCACCTGAGATGCGACGGGAATGCCGGAAGTTCTTTCCCGACCAAGCAGGGAAAGGATCCCTCATCTCTAGCTAGGAGGATGAAACGGGGCTACTCTGGATGTGGGCAGGACTCTCGTGTTTCCTCTCGAGTGGAGATGGGAATGTCGGGGAACTTCTTGAGTTGCAGCAAGGGTGTGAAGGACCCTTTGGAAGTTCCAGAGATTAGATGTAATTAGCCTCGAGACACCTCATTGGAAATGGGCCTCATCTCGCCTGGAGGGGAGAACCTCCTGGATTTTCTCGAGTTGCGGCAGGTGCTCCCGACTTACGACGGGGACCTCAGGGACCCGCTCTGGTGGCTTCATCAAAGGCCAGTCCCCATGCCAGATGCTGGGGTCTTCTCTTGATAACTCTCCTGTTGATGCCCGGGCCGAACAACTTGTGTGGATTCGGGGCCGGAACCTGAGGTTTCCTCTGCAGTGCTGACATGGATATTGGGGTTCTTCTGGAGTCTCCCCTGGAGAGTCAATCCTCCTCTCAAGTGAGGGCACGCACGTGTGCTTTCCTCCCGAGCTGTAGCAGCAGGGTCACGCTTCCCGTCGTGTGGATCAAGGGATCTGTGGCTTTCCCTGGAGGCTTTCCCACGAGGCTTTCTCACAGGGCTTTCCCTCGTGCCACCGTGGTGTGAGTTGATCCTCAGCGTGAAAGTCGAGGCAGTGCAGGGAAAACAGGTTCCTCTGGATTGGACTGATGCTGGGAGCCAGTATGAGGACTCCCGCCCGTGATAACGTCATGAGGAAGAAAGCTGACATAGGCATTGTGTGTTCAGACTTCAGGGACCCCTCTGGAAGTTCCTACGCACATACCCCAACAAAAATCTGCCGGCTTTTTTGCTCTGCTTTTCCACTCTTCTGACATTTTCTGGAAAAAGTCAATTCAGGGCTTTAGTCTTCAGCATTTGAAAGAGTGTTTCAATCCAAAAACCCCTCTGAATGCTTTCTAGCCTGCCTGCAGGACTCGTACAGCTGGGCATGTGATTGTTTGAGGCCTCCTTTCCCCAGGAGGCACAGGAAGCTTAAAGCATCCTAGGAATGTAGGGGCATCCGAGGAGTCAAAATCTTTATAATAGGACTGATTAAAAGTTTCATTTTTTGGGTCAATGCTTGCTGCTAAATTTTCATATCCTTTATTTTTAGATAGAGTTGGTATATTAAAAAAACAAGTAGTAGACCTGGTATTAGCAACATTAGATCTTTGAGTTAAGTACCTTCTTTGTTATAACCCACTGCACCTTTGTTTTATAGAGATGTAACTTTAATGCTTTAAGGAAATGCAGATTAAAGAAAAACACTTCAGAGGAAACAAAATTAACATTCATTAAGGAAGAGAGCCAAAAAGTGTTTAACAAGCCTCTTGGCCAGAAGATAATGTAAATCACCAGAGACCTTTTGTATACAAAATGATGTACAGAAAGAGTCTGGGGTGCGAACGCTACATAATTTTGTGTTACCCATTGAACTCCATGTTTTATCAAAAGTATAAAAGGCTTTATGAACAATAAAGGATGGGGCCAGTTTCTCGGACCAGTTTCTCGAACTAGTCTCTCGGCCTGGTTTCTTGAGACTCAGGCTCCCCCCGTGTCTTTTTCTCTCTTTCTTCTTCTCTCCCTTTCCTTCTCTCTGCTTTTTACTTTAACTTCAGGCTGAATCACCACCAGGGGCGCGGAGGCTCGCCAGGTCTACTTACTTGCCTGGCTGTTAAGACCTGCACGAAAGGGAGCTTAAGGTGTGGCACCCTTAGATATTCAAGCAGGGGCTGGTGGCCCAACGTAGATGGTGAAAATTCCTTGTCTGGAATTTTATTGGCCTTCCACGTAAACCAAGCTATTCAGCCCTTTTCTTCCAGTTAATCTTCTTACTACACTATAATTTCTTAATCTAATCTTACATTAATAAATAAAAAAGACTTTCCACGACAACGCCGTCCATCCGTCGAATTCCCTGGATCCAGCGGGGCTGGACCCCGGCAGACTGAGATATCTGGGGGACTCTTGGAATGGTGGCACGACCCTGGAGTTCCTCCGCCTTTCCTGTGGAGAGCGCCTCCTCATGAGATGCGACGGGAACACCGGGAATTCTTTCACGAACATGCAGGGAAAGGATACCTGACCTCGAGGTATGAGGCGGAAACGGGGCTCCTCTGGATGTGGGCGGGATTCTCGTGCTTCCTCTCGAGTGGAGTCAGGTATGTCGGGGAACTTCTTCAGTTGCAGCAAGGGTGTGAAGGACCCTTTGGAAGTTCCAGATGTTAGGTATGGTTAGCTTCGAGACGCCTCAGAGGAAAAGGGCCTCATCTCGCCTGGAGGGGAGAACCTCCTGGATTTTCTCGAGTTGGGGCAGGTGCTCTTGACTTACTACGGGGACCTCAGGGACCCGCTCTGGTGGCCTCAGGAAAGGCCAGTCCCCATGCGAGTTGCTCTGGGGCCTCTCGGGATTCCTTTCTCCGTCGATGCCGGGGCCTAAGACCCTGTGTGGAGTCGGTGCCGAAACCTGAGGTTTCCTCTCCAGTGCTGACATGGATCTTGGGGTACTTCTAGAGTCTACCAGGGGAGTTAGTCGTCGTCTTGTGTGGGGGCATGAACGTGCGCTTTCCTCCCGAGATGTAGCAGCAGTGCAACGCTTCCCTTCGCGTGGATCAAGGGATCTGTGGCTTTCACTCGAGGCTTTCCCACGAGGCTTTCCCAGGAGGCTTTCCCACAGGGCTGTCCCACGTGCCACCGTGGTGTGAGTCGATCCTCGGCTTGAAAGTCGCGGCAATCGAGGGAAAACAGATTTCCCTGGAATGGACTTAGACATCTGCAGGACTCTGGGAATGGTGGCAAGACCCAGGAGTTCCTCTCGCTTTTCCTGTTGAGAGCGCCTCCTCTGGAGATGCGACGGGAAGGCCGGGAATTCTTTCCCGACCACGCAGGGAAAGGATCCCACCTCTCGAGCTATGCGGCGGAAACTGGGCTCCTCTGGATGTGGGCGGGACTCTCGTTCTTCCTCTCGACTGGAGATGGGTATGTCGAGGAACTTGTTGAGTTGCAGCAAGGGTGTGAAAGACCCTTTGGAAGTTCCAGAGGTTAGGTGAGATTAGCCTCGAGACGCCTCAGCGGAAATGGGCCTCATCTCGCTTGGAGGGGAGAACCTCCTGGATTTTCTCGAGTTGCAGCAGGTGCTCTCGACTTACGACGGGCCCCTTAGGGACACGCTCTGGTGGCCTCAGGAAAGGACAGTCCCCATGCGAGTTGCTCTGGGGCCTCTTGGGATTCCTCTCCCGTCGATGCCGGGGCCTAAGACCTTGTGTGGAGTCGGTGCCAGAACCTGAGGATTCCTCTCCAGTGCTGATATGGATCTTGGGGTACTTCTGGAGTGTCCCCACAGGGAGTCAGTCCTCGTCTCGAGTGGGGGCATGCACGTGCGCTTTCCTCCCGAGCTCTAGCAGCAGTGTCACGCTTCCCGTCGCGTGGATCAAGTGATCTTTGCCTTTCTCTTGAGGCTCTCCCACGAGGCTTTCCCAGGAGACTTTCCCCCAGGGATGTCCCACGTGCCACCGTGGTGTGAGTCGATCCTCGGCTTGAAAGTCGCGGTAATCGAGGGAAAACAGTTTTCCCTGGAATGGACTGAGACATCTGCGGGACTCTGGGAATGGTGGCAAGACCCGGGAGTTCCTCTCGCCTTTCCTGTGGAGAGCACCTTTTTTGAGATGCGACGGGAACGCCGGGAATTCTTTCCCGACCACGCAGGGAAAGGATCCCTCCTCTCGAGCTAGGAGGCGGAAACAGGGCTCCTCTGGATGTGGGCGGGAGTCTCGTGCTTCCTCTCGACTGGAGACGGGAATGTCGGGGAACTTCTTGAATTGCCAGCAAGGGTGTGAAGGACCCTTTGGAAGTTCCAGAGGTTAGGTGTGATTAGCCTCGAGACGCCTCAGCAGAAATGGACCTCATCTCGCCTCGAGGGGACAACCTCATGGATTGTTTCTAGTTGCGGCAGGTGCTCTCGTCTTACGACGGGGACCTCAGGGACCCGCTCTGGTGGCCTCAGGAAAGGCCAGTCCCCATGCGAGTGCTCGGGGTCTCTCGGGATTTCTCTGCCGTCCATGCCGGGGCTTAAGACCTTGTGTGGTGTCGGAGCCGGAACGTAAGGATTCCTCTCTAGTGCTGGCATGGATCTTGGGTACCTCTGCAGTCTCCCCAGGGGAGTCAGTCCTCGTCTCAAGTAGGGGCATGCACCTGCGCTTTCCTCCCGAACTGCAGCAGCAGTGTCACGCTTCCCCTCCCGTGGATCAAGGGATCAGTGGTTTCCCTCGGGGCTTTCCCATGAGGCTTTCACACGAGGCTTTCCCACAGGGCTGTCCCACGTGCCACCGTGGAGTCAGCCGATCCTCGGCTTGAAAGTCGAGGCAGTGCATGAAAAACAGTTTTCCCTGCAATGGACTGAGGCATCTGGGGGACTCTGGGGAATGGGTGGCATGACTCTGGAGTTCCTCTCGCCTTTCCTGTGGACAGCCCTTCTCTTGAGATGGCACGGGAACGCCGGGAATTCTTTCCCGACCACGAAGGGAAAGGATCCGTCCAGTCGAGCTATGAGGCCGAAACGGGCTCCTCTGGATGTGGGCGGGACTCTCGTGTTTCCTCTCGAGTGGAGACGGGTATGTCGGGGAACTTCTTGAGTTGCAGCATGGGTGTGAAGGAGCCTTTGGAAGTTCCAGAGGTTAGGTTTGATTAGCCTCGAGACGCCTCAGATGAAATGGGCCTCATCTCGCCTGTAGGGGAGAACCTCCTGGATTTTCTCGAGTTGCGGCAGGTGCTATCGACTTACGACAGGGACCTCAGGGACCCGCTCTGGTGACCTCAGGAAAGGCCAGTCCCCATGCGCGTTGCTCGGTGGTCTCTCGGGATTCCTCTCCCATTGATTCTGGGGCCTAAGACCTTGTGTGGAGTCGGTGCCGGAAACTTCGGATTCCTCTGCCAGTGCTGACATGGATCTTGGGGTACTTCTGGAGTCTCCCCAGAGGAGTCAGTCCTCGTCTCGTGTGGGGGAATGCACGTGCCGATTTCCTCCCAAGCTGTTAGCAGCAGTGTCATGCTTCCCTTCGCGAGGATCAAGGGATCTGTGGCTTTCCCTGGAGGCTTTCCCACGAGGCTTTCCTTTACGAGGCTTTCCCACGAGGCTTTCCCACGAGGGCTTTCCCACGGCGTCCCACGTGCCAGCGTGGTGTGAGTCGATCTTCGGCTTGAAAGTGGAGGCAGGGCAGGGAAAACACGTTTCCCTGGAATGGACTGAGACATCTCGGGGACTCTGGGAATGGTGGCACGACCCTGGACTTCCTCTTTTCCTGTGGAGAGCGCCTCCTCTTGAGATGCGACGGGAACGTGGGGCAATTCTCTCCCCCAACCACGCAGGGAAATGGATCCTCCTCTACTCTCCTCTT
>NW_017199654.1:0-7260 GCF_001704415.2 Capra hircus
TTCCTAACCCTTATAATGAATATAACTAGTATATAGGAGAAATAAGTATGCCCTTTAAGCATATAGGAGAAATAAGAATTCACCTTTAAGACTAATCATGTTAACCTTGGGTTAAATAAATTCCTTTCTTGATTGTAACTCACTACACCCTCACCCTATAGGAATGTAACTTTATTTGGAGGGTGGTGCCTGGTTTAAGAAAAAACACCCTTGGAAGAAATAAGTTTATTTGGTTATCAGAAAGAAAGGATCATAAAATGTCAGCAGGTCTCATTCATGGCCAGAAGATGATGTAAGATCCCTAAGACCTTTTTTTTATACATTTATGTGAAGCACCTGATTTTGATAAAGGTCAGGATGCCGACTCCTGCGTGACTCTGTATTCATCCCTATGTGTAACAAGAGGTATACAAGCAAAACCAAAAATAAAGAAATCAGATCAGTTTCCGGAAAGACTGATTCCCCCATGTCGCTTCTTTTTTGCTCCCGTTTTTCTGGCTGAATTCTCTACTGGAGGATGGATGCTATTCCACGTAATCCAAGTTATTCAGCCTCTTTTTCTCCAATAATCTTCCTACTACACAATCCATTTCTAATCTCTTTATATCTGGGATTAAATATGTATATTTCCAAAGACGACGACTACGTCCCCACCTTCGAATCACGCTGGATCCACCGGGGCTGGACCACGGGACTTTCCCTGCTTGGTCGGGAAAGTATTCCCGGCGTTCCCACCGCATCTCAAGAAGAGGCGCTCTCCACAGGAAAGGCGAGAGGAACTCCAGGGTCGTGCCACAATTCCAAGAGTCCCCCAGATGTCTCAGTCCATTCCAGAGGAACCTGTTTTCCCTGCACTGCCTTGATTTTCACGCCGAGGATCGACTGGCACCATGGTGGCACGTGGGACAGCGATGTGGGAAAGCCTCGTGGGAAAGCCTCGAGGGAAAGCCCCGTGAGAAATACCTCGAGGGAAAGACATAGATCTCTTGATCCACGCGACGGGCAGCGTGACACTGCTACTGCAGCTCAGGAGGTAAGCGTTCTTGCATGATCCCGCTGAGAAGAGGACTGACACCCCTGGGGAGACTCAAGAAGTACCCCAAGAACCATGTCACCACGGGAGAGGAATCCTCAGGTACCGGCCTCGACTTCACACAAGGTCTTAGGCCCCACCATCGACGGGAGAGGAATCCTGAGAGGCCCGTAGCCACTCGGATGGGAACTGGCCTTTCCTGACGCCACCAGAGCGGGTCCCTGAGGTCCCAGCGTACGTTGAGAACACCTGCCACAATTCGAGAAAATCCAGGAGGTTCTCCCCTCCAGGCAAGATGAGGCCAATTTCCGCTGAGGCACTCGAGGCTAATCACACCTAAACTCTGGAAATTCCAAAGGTTCCTTCACAACCTTGCTGAAACTCAAGAAGTTCCCCGACATACCGTCTCCACTCCAGAGGAAGCACGAGGGTCCCGCCCACATCCAGAGGAGCCCCGTTTCTGCCTCGGACCTCGAGATGACGGATCCTTTCCCTGCTTGGTCGGGAAAGAATTCCCGGCGTTCCCGTCCCATCTCAAGAGGAGGCGCTCTCCACAGGAAAGGCGAGCGGAACTCCAGGGTCGTACCACCATTCCAAGAGTCCCCCAGATGTCACAGTCCATTCCAGAGGAACCTGTTTTCCCTGCACTGCCTCGACTTTCAAGCCGAGGATCGACTCACACCATGGTGGCAGGTGGGACAGCCCTGTGGGAAAGACTCTTGGGAAAGCCTTGAAGGAAAGACTTGAGTGAAAGCTACAGATCCCTTGACCACGCGTTAGGAAGCGTGACACTGCTGCTACAGCTCGGGAGGAAAGCGCACGTGCATGCCCACACTCGAGACGAGGACTGACTTCCCTGGGGAGACTCCAGAAGTACCCCAAGAACCATGTCAGCACTGGAGAGGAATCCTCAGGATCCGGCCTCGACTCCACACAAGGTCTTAGGCCCCGGCATCGACCCAAGAGGAATCCCGAGAGTCCCCCTGGCAACTTGCATGGGGACTGGCCTTTCCTGAGGCCACGAGACAGGTTCCCTGAGGTCCCCGTCGTAATTCGAGAGCACCTGCCGTAACTCGAGAAAATCCAGGAGGTTCTCCCCCCTACAGGCAAAATGAGGCCTATTTCCACTGACGCATCTAGAGGCTAAGCACACCTAACCTCTGGAACTTCCAATGGTTCCTTCACACACTTGCTGCAACTCAAGAGCTTTCCCGACATACCCGTCTACACTCAAAGGAAGCACGAGGGTCCCGCCCATCCAGAGAAGCCCCGATCCCCCCTCGAGGCTCCAAAGGAGAGATCTTTTAACTGCTTGCATTTCCCGAGTCAAAGACCTTGTGTTGAGTTGGGACCGGAAACTGAGGATTCCTCTCCAGTGCTGACGTGGATTTTTGGGTACTTCTGGACTCTCCCCAGGGGAGTCAGTCCTCGTCTCGAGTGGGGAAATGCACGTGGGCTTTCCTCCCTAACGGTGGCAGCAGTGTCATGCTACCCGACGGGTGGATCAAGGGATGTGTGGCTTTCCCTGTAGGATTTCCCATGAGGCTTTCCCACGAGGCTAACACACAGGGCTGTCCCACGTGCCACCGTGGTGTGAGTCGATCCTCGACGTGACAGTCAAGGCAGTGCAGGTAAAAGAGTTTCCTTTGGAATGGACTCAGTCCTCTGGGGGACTCTTGGAATGGTGGCACGACCCTGGAGTTCCTCTCGCCTTTCCTGTGGAGAGCGCTTCCTCTTGGATGCGACGGGAATGCCAGGAATTCTTTCCCGACCACGCAGGGAAAGGATCCCTCATCTCGAGCTACAAGGAGGAAAAGGGCCTTCTCTGGATGTGCAAGGGACGCTCGCGCTTCCTCTCGAGTGGACAAGGGTATGTCGGGGAACTTCTTGAGTTGCAGCAAGGGTGTGAAGGACCCTATGGAAGTTCCAAAGGTTAGATGTGATTAGCCTCGAGTCGCCTCAGCGGAAATGGGCCTCATCTAGCCTGGAGGGGAGAATCTCCAGGATTTTCTCGAGTTGCGGTAGGTGCTCTCGATTTACGACGGGGACCACAGGGACCCTATCTGGTGGCCTCAGGAAAGGCCACTCTCCGTGCGAGTTGCTTATTGGCCTCTCAGGATTCCTCTCCCTTCAATGCTGGGGCCTAAGACCTTTTGTGAAGTCGGGGCCGTAAACTGAGAATTATTCTCCAGTGCTGACATGGATCTTGGGGTACTTCTGGAGTCTCCCCAGGGGAGTCAGTCCTCGTCTCGAGTGGGGGCATGCACGTGCGCTTTCCTCCCGAGCTGTGGAAGCAGTGTCACGCTTCCCATCGCGTGGATCAAGGGATCTGTGGCTTTCCCTCGAGGCTTTCCCTCAAGGCTTTCCCACGAGGCTTTCCTACGAGGCTTTACCACAGGGCTGTCCCACGTGCCACTGTGGTTTGAGTCGATCTTCGGCGTGAAAGTCGAGGCAGTTTGGGGAAAACAGGTTCCTCTGAAATGGACTGAGACATCTGGGGGACTCTTGGAATGGTGGCCTGACCTGGAGTACCTATCCCCTTTCCTGTGGAGAGGGCCTCCTCTTTGAGATGCGACGGGAACCTCGGGAATTCTTTTTCGACCAAGTAGGGAAAGGATCCCTCATCTCGAGCAAAGAGGCGGAAACGGGGCTCCTTTGGATGTGGGCGGGACCCTTCTGCTTCCTCTCGAGTGCATACGGGTATATCGGGGAACTTCTTGAGTTGCAGCAAGGGTGTGAAGGAACCTTTGGACGGTTCAGGGGGTAGGTGTGATTGGCCTCGAGATGCTTCAGCAATAATTCGCCTCTGTTCGCCTGGAGGGGAGAACCTCCAGGATTTTCTCGACTTGCGGCAGGTGCTCTCGACTTACGACGGGGACCTCAGGGACCCGCTCTGGTGGCCTCAGGAAAGGCAGGTCCCCATGCGAGTTGCTAGGGACCTCCCTGGATTCCTCTACCGTAGATGCCGGAACCTAAGACCTTGTCTGGAGTTGGGGCCGGAACGTGAGGATTTCTCTCCAGGCCTGACATGGATCCTGGGGTACTTCTGGAGTCTCCCCAGGCGATTCAGTCCTCATCTCGAGTGGGGGCATGCACGTGCGCTTTCCTCCCGAGCTCTAGAACCAGTGTCAGTCTTCCCGGCCCGACGATCAAGGGATCTGTGGCTTTCCCTCTGGGCATTCCCACCAAGTTTTCCAAACAGGCTTTCCACAGGGCTGTCCCAAGTGCCACCGTTGTGTGGGTCGATCATCTGCATGAATGTCGAGGCAGTGCAGGGAAAACAGGTGTCCCTGGCATGGACTGAGACATCTGGAGGACTCTGGGAATGGTGGCACGACCCTGGAGTTCCTCTGGCCTTTCCTGTGGAGAGCGCCTGTTCTTGAGAGGCGACGGGAACACCGGGAATTCTTTCCCGACCACACACTGAAAGGATCCCCCGTCTCGAGCTAGGAGGCGGAAACGGGGCTCCTCTGGATGTGGGCGGGACTCTCGTGCTTCCTCTCGAGTGGAGACGGGTATGTCGGGGAACTTCTTGAGTTGCAGCAAGGGTGTGAAGGACCCTTTGGAAGTTCCAGAGGTTAGGTGTGATTAGCCTCGAGACGCCTCAGCGGAAATGGGCCTCATCTCGCCTGGAGGGGAGAACCTCCTGGATTTTCTCGAGTTGTGGCAGGTGCTCTCGACTTACGACGGGGACCTCAGGGACCCGCTCTGGTGGCCTCAGGAAAGGCCAGTCCCCATGCGAGTTGCTCGGGGGCCTCTCGGGATTCCTCTCCGTCGATGCCGGGGCCTAAGACCTTGTGTGGAGTCGGTGCCGGAACCTGAGGATTCCTCTCCAGTGCTGACATGGATCTTGGGGTACTTCTGGAGTCTCCCCAGGGGAGTCAGTCCTCGTCTCGAGTGGGGGCATGCACGTGCGCTTTCCTCCCGAGCTGTAGCAGCAGTGTCACGCTTCCCTTCGCGTGGATCAAGGGATCTGTGGCTTTCCCTCGAGGCTTTCCCACGAGGGGCTTTCCCACAGGGCTGTCCCACGTGCCACCGTGGTGTGAGTCGATCCTCGGCTTGAAAGTCGAGGCAGTGCAGGGAAAACAGGTTTCCCTGGAATGGACTGAGACATCTGGGGGACTCTGGGAATGGTGGCACGACCCTGGAGTTCCTCTCGCCTTTCCTGTGGAGAGCGCCTCCTCTTGAGATGCGACGGGAACGCCGGGAATTCTTTCCCGACCACGCAGGGAAAGGATCCCTCCTCTCGAGCTAGGAGGCGGAAACGGGCTCCTCTGGATGTGGGCGGGACTCTCGTGCTTCCTCTCGAGTGGAGACGGGTATGTCGGGAACTTCTTGAGTTGCAGCAAGGGTGTGAAGGACCCTTTGGAAGTTCCAGAGTTTAGGTGTGATTAGCCTCGAGACGCCTCAGCGGAAATGGGCCTCATCTCGCCTGGAGGGGAGAACCTCCTGGATTTTCTCGAGTTGCGGCAGGTGCTCTCGACTTACGACGGGGACCTCAGGGACCCGCTCTGGTGGCCTCAGGAAAGGCCAGTCCCATGCGAGTTGCTCGGGGGCCTCTCGGGATTCCCTCCCGTCGATGCCGGGCCTAAGACCTTGTGTGGAGTCGGCCGGAACCTGAGGATTCCTCTCCAGTGCTGACATGGATCTTGGGGTACTTCTGGAGTCTCCCAGGGAGTCAGTCCTCGTCTCGAGTGGGGGCATGCACGTGCGCTTTCCTCCCGAGCTGTAGCAGCAGTGTCACGCTTCCCTTCGCGTGGATCAAGGGATCTGTGGCTTTCCCTCGAGGCTTTCCCACGAGGCTTTCCCACCTTTCCCACAGGGCTGTCCCACGTGCCACCGTGGTGTGAGTCGATCCTCGGCTTGAAAGTCGAGGCAGTGCAGGGAAAACAGGTTTCCCTGGAATGGACTGAGACATCTGGGGGACTCTGGGAATGGTGGCACGACCCTGGAGTTCCTCTCGCCTTTCCTGTGGAGAGCGCCTCCTCTTGAGATGCGACGGAACCCGGGAATTCTTTCCCGACCACGCAGGGAAAGGATCCCTCCTCTCGAGCTAGGAGGCGGAAACGGGGCTCCTCTGGATGTGGGCGGGACTCTCGTGCTTCCTCTCGAGTGGAGACGGGTATGTCGGGGAACTTCTTGAGTTGCAGCAAGGGTGTGAAGGACCCTTTGGAAGTTCCAGAGTTAGGTGATTAGCCTCGAGACGCCTCAGCGGAAATGGGCCTCATCTCGCCTGGAGGGGAGAACCTCCTGGATTTTCTCGAGTTGCGGCAGGTGCTCTCGACTTACGACGGGGACCTCAGGGACCCGCTCTGGTGGCCTCAGGAAAGGCCAGTCCCCATGCGAGTTGCTCGGGGGCCTCTCGGGATTCCTCTCCCGTCGATGCCGGGGCCTAAGACCTTGTGTGGAGTCGGTGCCGGAACCTGAGGATTCCTCTCCAGTGCTGACATGGATCTTGGGGTACTTCTGGAGTCTCCCAGGGGTCAGTCCTCGTCTCGAGTGGGGGCATGCACGTGCTTTCCTCCGAGCTGTAGCAGCAGTGTCACGCTTCCCTTCGCGTGGATCAAGGGATCTGTGGCTTTCCCTCTTTCCTTTCCCACGAGGCTTTCCCACAGGGCTGTCCCACGTGCCACCGTGGTGTGAGTCGATCCTCGGCTTGAAAGTCGAGGCAGTGCAGGGAAAACATGGACTGAGACATCTGGGGGACTCTGGGAATGGTGGCACGACCCTGGAGTTCCTCTCGCCTTTCCTGTGGAGAGCGCCTCCTCTTGAGATGCGACGGGAACGCCGGGAATTCTTTCCCACCACGCAGGGAAAGGATCCCTCCTCTCGAGCTAGGAGGCGGAAACGGGGCTCCTCTGGATGTGGGCGGACTCTCGTGCTTCCTCTCGAGTGGAGACGGTATGTCGGGGAACTTCTTGAGTTGCAGCAAGGGTGTGAAGGACCCTTTGGAAGTTCCAGAGGTTAGGTGTGATTAGCCTCGAGACGCCTCAGCGGAAATGGGCCTCATCTCGCCTGGAGGGGAGAACCTCCTGGATTTTCTCGAGTTGCGGCAGGTGCTCTCGACTTACGACGGGACCTCAGGGACCCGCTCTGGTGGCCTCAGGAAAGGCCAGTCCCCATGCGAGTTGCTCGGGGCCTCTCGGGATTCCTCTCCCGTCGATGCCGGGGCCTAAGACCTTGTGTGGAGTCGGTGCCGGAACCTGAGGATTCCTCTCCAGTGCTGA
>NW_017199655.1:0-7260 GCF_001704415.2 Capra hircus
TTCCGCTGAGGCGTCTCGAGGCTAATCACACCTAACTTCTGGAACTCCCAAAGGGTCCTTCACACCCTTGCTGCAACTCAAGAAGTCCCCGACATACCCGTCTCCACTCGAGAGGAAGCATGAGAGTTCCCCCACATCTTGAGGAGCCCGTTTCCGCCTTCTAGCTCGAGAGGAGGGATCCTTTCCCTTCGTGGTCGGGAAAGAATTCCGGGGTTCCCGTTGCATCTCAAGAGGAGGCGCTCTCCAGAGGAAAGGCGAGAGAAACTCGATGGTCGTGCCACCATTCCCAGAGTGCCCCAGATGTCTCTATCCATTCCAGGGAAACCTGTTTTCCCTGCACTGCCTCGACTTTCAAGCCGAGGATCGACTCACACCACGGGTGGCACGTGGGACAGCCGGGGAAAGCCTCGTGGGAAAGCCTCGTGGGAAAGCCTCGAGGGAAAGCCACAGATCCCTTGATCACGCGAAGGGAAGCGCTACACTGCTGCTACAGCTCGGGAGGAAATCGCACGTGCATGCCCCCACTCGAGACCAGGATTGACGCTCCCTGGCGAGACTCCAGAAGTACCCCAAGAATCCATGTCAGCACTGGAAGAGGAATCCTCAGGTTCCGGCACTGGACTCCACACAAGGTCTTAGGCCCCGGATCGACGGGAATGAGATCCCGAGAGGCCCCCGAGCAACTCGCATGGGGACTGGCCTTTCCTGAGGCCACCAGAGTGGGTCCCTGAGGTCCCCGTCGTAAGTCGAGAGTACCTGTCGCAACTCGAGGAAATCCAGGAGGTTCTCCCGCTCCAGGGCAAGATGAGGCCCATTTCCGCTTAGGCGTCTCGAGGCTTATCACACCTAAACTCTGGAATTTCAAAAGGGTTCTTCACACCCTTGCTGCAACTCAAGAAGTTCTACGACATACCCGTCTCCACTAGAGAGGTAGCACTAGCGTTCCGCCCACATCCAGAGTAGCACTGTTTCCATCTCATAGCTCGAGAGGAGGGATACTTTCCCTGTGTGTTCGGGAAAGAATTCCCGCGTTCCCGTCGCATCTCAAGAGGAGGCGCTCTCCACAGGAAAGGCGAGAGAAACTCCAGGGTCGTGCCAGCCATTCCCCAGAGTCCCCCAGATGTCTCAGTCTATTCCATGGAAACCTGTTTTCCCTGAACTGCCTCGACTTTCAAGCCGAGGACCGACTCACACCACGGTGGCACGTGGGACAGCCCTGTGGGAAAGCCTCGTGGGAAAGCCTCATGGGAAAGCCTCGAGTGAAAGTCACAGATCCCTTGATCCACGCGAAGGGAAGCGTGACACTGCTGCTAGAGCTCGGGAGGAAATCGCACCGTGACGCCACCACTCGAGACGAGGACTGACTTCCCTGGGGAGACTCCAGAAGTACCCCAAGATCCATGTCGGCACTGGAGAGGAATCCTCAGGTTCGGGCACTGACACCACACAAGGTCTTAGGACCCAGCATCGACGGGAGTGGAATCCCGAGAGGCCCCCGAGCCACTCGCATGGGGACTGGCCTTTCCTGAGGCCACCAGAGCGGGACTCTGAGGTGCCCGTCGTAAGTCGAGAGCACCTGCCGCAACTCGAGAAAATTCAGGAGGTTCTCCCCTCCAGGCGAGATGAGGCGCATTTTTGCTGAGGCGTCTCAGGGTAATCAGACCTAACCTCTGCAACTTCCAAAGGGTCCTTCACAACCTTGCTGCAACTCAAGAAGTTGCCCGACATACCCGTCTCCACTCGAGAGGAAGCACGAGAGTCCCGCCCACATCCAGAGGAGCCCCGTTTCCGCCTCCTAGCTCGAGAGGAGGGATCCTTTCCCTGCGTGGTCAGGAAGAATTCCTGGCGTTCCCGTCGCATCTCAAGAGGAGGCACTCTCCACAGGAAAGGCGAGAGGAAATCCAGGGTCGTGCCACCATTCCCAGAGTCCCGCAGATGTCTCAGTCCATTCCAGGGAAACCTGTTTTCCCTGCACTGCCTCGACTTTCAAGCCGGGATCAACTCACACGACGGTGGCACGTGGGACAGCCCTGTGGGAAAGCCTCGTGGGAAAGCCTCGTGGGATAGCCTCGAGGGAAAGGCACAGATCCCTTGATCGACCTGAAGGGAAGCGTGACACTGCTGCTACAGCTCGGAAGGAAAGCGCACGTGCATGCCCACACTCAAGACGAGGACTGACTCCCGTGGGGAGACTCCAGAAGTACCCCAACATCCATGTCAGCAATGGTGAGGAATCCTCAGCTTCCGGGACTATCTACACACAAGGTCTTAGGCCACAGCATCAACGGGAGAGGAATCCCGAGAGGCCTCCGAGCAACTCGCATGGGGACTGGCCTTTCCTGAAGCCACCAGAGCGGGTCCCTGAGGTCCCCGTCGTAAGTCGAGAGCACCTGCCGCAACTCGAGAAAATCCAGGAGGTTCTCCCCTCCAGGCGAGATGAGGCCCATTTCCGCTGAGGCGTCTCCAGGCTAATCACACCTAAACCCTGGAACTTCCAAAGGGTCCTTCACACCCTTGCTGGCAACTCAAGAAGTTCCCCGACATACCGTCTACACTCGAGAGGAAGCACGAGAGTCCCGCCCACATCCAGAAGAGCCCCGTTTCCGCCTCCTAGTTGGAGAGGAGGAATCCTTTCCCTGTGTGTTCGGGAAAAAATTCCCGGCGTTCCCGTCGCATCTCAAGAGGAGGCGCTCTCCACAGGAAAGACGAGAGGAACCCAGAGTCTTACCACCATTCCCAGAGTCCCCCAGATATCTCAGTTCATTCGAGGAAAACCTGTTTTCCCTGCACTGCCTCGACTTTCAAGCCGAGGATCGACTCACACCACGGTGGCACGTGGGACAGCCCTGTGGGAAGCCTCGTGGGAAAGCCTCGAGCGAGAAAGTCACAGATCCCTTGATCCACGCGAAGGGAAGCGTGACACTGCTGCTACAGCTCGGGAGGAAAGCGCCCGTGCATGCCCCCACTCGAGACGAGGACTGACTTCCCTGGGGAGACTCCAGAAGTACCCCAAGATCCATGTCGGCACTGGAGAGGAATCCTCAGGTTCCAGCACTGACTCCAGACAAGGTCTTAGGACCCAGCATCGACGGGAGTGGAATCCCGAGAGGCCCGCGAGCAACTCGCATGGGGACTGGCCTTTCGTGAGGCCACCAGAGCTGGACCCTGAGGTCCCCGTCGTAAGTCGAGAGCACCTGCTGCATCTCGAGAAAATCCAGGAGGTTTTCCCCTCCAGGCGAGATTAGTCGCATTTGTGCTGAGGCGTCTCAGGGTAATGAGACCTAACCTCTGGCAACTTCCAAAGGGTACTTCACAACCTTGCTGCACTCAAGAAGTTGCCCGACATACCCGTCTCCACTCGAGAGGAAGCACGAGAGTCCTGCCCACATCCAGAGGAGCCCCGTTTGCGCCTCCTAGCTAGAGAGGAGGGATCCTTTCCCTGCGTGTTCGGGAAAGAATTCCCAGTGTTCCGTCGCATCTCAAGAGGAGGCGCTCTCCACAGGAATGGCGAGAGGAACTCCAGGATCGTGCCACCATTCCCACAGTCCCCAATGTCTCAGTGCATTCCAGGGAAACCTGTTTTCCCTGCACTGACTCGACTTGCAGCCGAGGATCGACTCACACCACGGTGGCACGTGGGTCAGCCCTGTGGGAAAGCCTCGTGTGAAATCCTCGTGGGAAAGCCTCGAGGGAAAGCCACAGATCCCTTGATCCACGTGAATGGAAGGGTGACACTGCTGGTAACAGATCGGGAGGAAAGCGCACGTGCATGCCCCCACTCGAGACGAGGACTGACTTCCCTGGGGAGACTCCAGAAGTACCCCAAGGTCAATGTAAGCAATAGTGAGGAATCCTCAGCTTCCGGCACTTTCTCCACACAAGGTCTTAGGCCACAGCATCAACGGGACAGGAATCCCGAGAGGCCCCCGAGAAACTCGCATGGGGACTGGCCTTTCCTGAGGCCACCAGTGCGGGACTCTGAGGTCCCCGTCGTAAGTCGAGAGCACCTACTGCAACTCGAGAAAATTCAGGAGGTTCTCCCCTCCAGTCGAGATGAGGCCCATTTTCGCTGAGGTGTCTCGAGGCTAATCACACCTAACCTCTGGAACTTCCAAAGGGTCCTTCACACCCTTGCTGCAACTCAAGTAATTCCCCGACATACCCGCTCCACTCGAGAGGAAGCACGAGAGTCCCGCCCACATCCAGAGGAGCCCCGTTTCCGCCTCCTAGCTCGAGAGGAGGGATCCTTTCCCTGTGTGGTCGGGAAAGAATTCCCGGCGTTCCCGTCGCATCTCAAGAGGAGGCGCTCTCCACAGGAAAGGCGAGAGGAACTCCATGGTCGTGCCACCATTCCCAGAGTCCCTCAGATATCTCAGTCCATTCCAGGGAAACCTGTTTTCCCTGCACTGCCTCGACTTTCAAGCTGAGGATCGACTCACACCACGGTGGTCCGTGGGACAGCCCTGTGGGAAAGCCTCGTAGGAAAGCCTCAAGGGAAAGCCACAGATCCCTTGATCCACGCGAAGGGAAGCGTGACACTGCTGCTACAGCTCGGGAGGAAAGGGAACGTGCATGCCCCCACTCGAGACGAGGACTGACTCCCCTGGGGAGACTCCAGACGTACCCCAAGATCCATGTCAGCACTGGAGAGGAATCCTCAGGTTCCGGCACCGACTCCACACAAGGTCTTAGGCCCCGGCATCGACGGGAGAGGAATCCCGATAGGCCCCCGAGCAACCTCACATGGGGACTGGCCTTTCCTAAGGCCACCAGAGCGGGCCCTGAGGTCCCCGTCGTAAGTTGAGAGCCACCTGCCGCAACTCGAGAAAATCCAGGAGGTTGCTCCCCTCCAGGCGAGATGAGGCCCATTTGCGCTGAGGCATCTCGAGGCAAATCAAACCTAACCTCTGGAAATTCCAAAGGGTCCTTCACACCCTTGCTGCAACTCAAGAAGATCCCCAACATACCCGTCTCCACTCGAGAGGAAGCACCAGAGTCCGCCCACATCCAGAGGAACCCCATTTCCACCTCATAGTCGAGAGGAGGGATCCATTCCCTGCGTGGTCGGAAAAGATTCCCGGCGTTCCCGTCGCATCTCAAGAGGAGGCGCTCTCCACAGGAAAGGAGTGAGAACTTCAGGGCCGTGCCACCATTCCCAGAGTCCCCAGATTGTCTCAGTCCATTCCAGGGAAACCTGTTTTCCCTGCACTGCCTCGACTTTCAAGCCGAGGATCGACTCACACCACGCTGGTACGTGGGACAGCCCTGTGGGAAAGCCACGTGGGAAAGCCTCATGGGAAAGCCTCGAGGGAAAGCCCCTGATCCCTTGATCACGCGAAGGAAGTGTGACACTGCTGCTACAGCTCGGGAGGAAAGGGCACGTGCATGCCCCACTCGAGACGAGGACTGACTCCCTGGAGAGACTCACATTCAGAGGAACCCGTTTCCGCCTGGCAGCTCGTAATGAAGAATCCTATCCTGCTTTGTCAGGAAAGTTTTTCGGCGTTCCGTGGCATCTCAAGAGCAAGGGCTCTCAATAGGAAAGGCGAGAGGTACTCCAGGGTCGTGCCACCATTCCAAGAGTCCCCCAGATGTCTCAGTCCATTCAGAGGAACCTGTTTTCCCTGCACTGCTCGATTTCAAGCGAGGATCCACTCACACCATGGTGGCACGTGGGACAGCCCTGTGGAAAACTCGTGGGAAAGCCTCGAGGAAAGCCACAGATCCCTTGATCCCCACGACGGGAAGCCTGACACATCTGCTACACTGTCCCTGAGGTCACGGTCGTATGTCGAGAGCACCTGCCGCAACTCGAGAAAATCCAGGAGGTTCTCTGCTCCAGTCTAGATGAGGCCCATTTTCTCTGCGGCATCTCGAGAGTAATCACACCTAAACTCTGGAACTTCCAAACGGTCCTACACACCCTTGCTACAACTCAAGAAGTTCCCTGACATACCCGTCTCCACTCCAGAGGAAGCACGAGGTCCGGCGACCTCCAGAGGAGCTCCGTTTCCACCTCCAAGCTCGAGATGAGGGATCCTTCCCTGCTTGCTCGGGAAAGAATTCCCGACGTTTCTGACGCATCTCAAGAGGGGGCGCTTCACAGTAGAGGCGAGAGGAACTCATGGGTCGTGCCACCATTCCAATAGTCCCGCAGATGTCTCAGTCCATTCCAGAGGATCCTGTTTTCCCTGCACTGCTTCGACTTTCACGCCGAGGATCGACTCACACCACGATGGCACGTGGGACAGCCCTGTATGAAAGCCTCGTGGTAAAGCCTCGAGGGAAAGCCACAGATCCCTTGATCCACGCGACGGGAAGCGTGACACTGCTGCTACAGCACGGGAGGAAAGCGCACGTGCATGCCCCCACTCGAGACGAGGACTGACTCCCCTGGGGAGACTCCAGAAGTACCCCAAGATGCATGTCAGCCCTGGAGAGGAATCCTCAGGTTCCGGCCCCGACTCCACAAAAGGTCTTAGGCCCGGCATCGACGGGAGTGGAATCATGAGAGGCCCCATAGCAACACGCATGGGGACTGGTCTTTCCTGTGGCCGCCGGAACGGGTCCCTGAAGTCCCCGTCGTAAGTCGAGAGCACCTGCCGAAACTCGGTAAAATACAGGAGGTTCTCCCCTGCAGGCGGAGATGAGGCCCGTTTCACTGAGGTGTCTCGAGGCTAATCACACGTGACTCTGGAACTTCCAAAGAGTCTTTCACAGTCAAGCTGCAACTCAAGAAGTTCCCCGACACACCCGTATCCACTCAAGAGGAAGCACGATGGTCCCGGCCACATCCTGAGGAGCTCCGTTTCCGGCTCGTACCTCGAGATGAGGGATCCTTTCCCTGCTTGGTCGGGAAAGAATTCCCGGCATTCCCATCGCATCTCAAGGGAGGCGCTCTCCAAAGGAAAGGGAGAGGAACTGCAGGGTCGTGCCACCATTCCAAGACTCCCCCAGATGTGTCAGTCCGTTCCACAGGAACCTGTTTTCCCTGCACTGCCTCGGCTTTCACGCGAGGATCGACTCACACCACCGTGACACGTGGGACAGCCCTGTGGGAAAGCCTCGTGGGAAAGACTCGAGAGGCAAGCCACAGATCCCTTGGTCCACGCAAAGGGAAGCGTGACACTGCTGCTACAGCATGGGAGGAAAGGGCACGCTCATGCCCCCACTCGAGACGAGGCCTGACTCCCTTGTGGAGACTCCAGAAGTACCCCCCCAAAATCCTGTAGCACTGGAGAGGAATCCTCAGCTTCCGGC
>NW_017199656.1:0-7260 GCF_001704415.2 Capra hircus
GGGCAATCACGTGGGCCCCAGGGGAAATCACGTGGGCCCCCGGGGAATCACGTGGGCCCCCAGGGAATCACGTGGGGCGGCAATGGGGCCCCACGTGGCCCCCAGGGAAATCACCCCAGGGGAAATCACGTGGCCCCTGGGGCAATCACGTGGGCCCCTGGGCAAATCACGTGGGCCACCTGGGCAATCACGTGGGCCCCCAGGGGAAATCACGTGGGCCCCCAATCACGTGGGCCCCCAGGGAAATCACGTGGGCCCCAGGGGAAATCACGGGGCCAAATCCGTGGGGGCAATCACGTGGGCCCCGGGCAATCACGTGGCCCCCAGGGGAAATCACGTGGCCCCCAGGAAATCACGTGGGCCCCCAGGGAAATCAGGGGCAATCACGTGGGCCCCCAATCAGGGAGGGCAATCACGTGGGCCCCCAGGGGAAATCAAATCACGTGGGCCCCCAGGGAAATCACGTGAAATCACGTGGCCCCCAGGGGAAATCACGTGGGGGGCAATCACGTGGGCCCCCTGGGCAATCACGTGGGCCCCCAGGGGAAATCACGTGGGCCCCCTGGGGCAATCACGTGGGCCCCCAAATCACGTGGGCAAATCACGGGGCCCCCAGGGGAAATCACGTATCACGTGTGGGCCCCCAGGGGAAATCACGTAAATCACGTGGGGGGAAATCACGTGGGCCCATCACGTGGGCCCCATGGGCAATCACGTGGGCCCCAGGGGAATCACGTGGTGGGCAATCACGTGGGCCCCCAGGGAATCAATCACGTGGCCCCCAGGGGAAATCACGTGGGCCCCCAGGAAATCACGGGCCCCTGGGCAATCACGTGGGCCCCCAGGGGGTGGGCCCCAAATCACGTGGCCCCCAGGGGAAATCACGTGGGCCCCCAGGGCAATCACGTGGGCCCCCTGGGGAAATCACGTGGGCCCCAGGGAAATCACGTGGGCCCCCAGGGGAAATCACGTGGCCCCAATCACGTGGCCCCCAGGGGAAATCACGTGGGGGGCAATCACGTGGGCCCCCAGGGAAATCACGTGGGCCCCCAGGGGAAATCACGTGGGCCCCCATCACGTGGGCCCCAGGGGAAATCAGCAATCACGTGGGAGGGGAAATCACGTGGGCCCCAGGGGCAATCACGTGGGGCCCCCAGGGAATCACGTGGCCCCAGGGAAATCACGTCCCCCCAATCACGGGCCCCAATCACGTGGGCCCCAGGGGAAATCACGTGGCCCCCAGGGGAAATCACGTGGGCCCCTGGGGCAATCACGTGGGCCCCCCAGGGAAATCACGTGGGCCCCCAGGGAAATCACGTGGGCCCCGGGCAATCACGTTGGGCAATCACGTGGGCCCCTGGGGCAATCATCACGTGGGCCCCCAGGGGGGGAAATCACGTGGGGCCCCAGGGGCAATCACGTGGGCCCCCAGGGGAAATCATATCACGTGGGCCCCCAGGGGAAATCACGTGGGGTGGGCATCACGTGGGCCCCAGGGGAAATCACGTGGGGGCACACGTGGGCCCCATCACGTGGGCCCCAGGGAAATCACGTGGGCCCCCATGGGCAATCACGTGGGCCCCTGGGGCAATCACGGGGCCCCCAGGGAAATCACGTGGGCCCCCCAGGGAAATCACGTGGGCCCCCAGGGGAATCACGTGGGCCCCAGGGGCAATCACGTGGGCCCCACCAGGCCCCAGGGGAAATCACGTGGGCCCCCTGGGCAATCACGTGGCCCCCAGGGAAATCACGTGGGCCCCAATCACGTGGGCCCCAGGGCAATCACGTGGGCCCCATCACGTGGGCCCCTGGCAATCACGTGGGCACGTGGGCCCCCAGGGGAAATCACCCCCAGGGGAATCATCACGTGGGCCCCCAAGGGCAATCACGTGGCCCCCAATCACGTGGGCCCCCAGGGAAATCACGTGGGCCCCAGGGGCAATCACGTGGGCCCCCAGGGGAAATCACGTGGGCCCCAGGGGAAATCACGTGGGCCCCAGGGGCAATCACGTGGGCCCCAGGGGAAATCACGTGGGCCCCCAGGGGAAATCACGTGGGCCCCCTGGGGCAATCACGTGGGCCCCGGGAAATCACGTGGGCAATGGGAAATCACGTGGGCCCCAGGGGTGGGCCCCAGGGGAAATCACGTGGGCCCCCTGGGCACGTAATCACCCCACGTGGGCCCCAGGGGCAATCACGTGGGCCCAGGGAAATCACGTGGGCCCCCCTGGGCAATCACGTGGGCCCCAGGGGAAATCACGTGGGCCCCAGGGGAAATCACGTCACCCCGGGGAAATCACGTGGGCCCCCAGGGGAAATCACGTGGGCCCCCAGGGGAAATCACGTGGGCCCCACCCCAATCACGTGGGCCCCAATCACGTGGGCCCCCAGGGGAAATCACGTGGGCCCCCCAAATCACGTGGGCCCCCAATCACGTGGGAATCACGTGGGCCCCAGGGGAAATCACGTGGGCCCCAATCACGTGGGGGGAAATCACGTGGGCCCCTGGGGCAATCACGTCAATCACGTGGGCCCCAGGGGAAATCACGTGGGCCCCCAGGGGAAATCACGTGGGCCCCCAGGGCAATCACGGGGGAAATCACACGGGCCCCCAGGGGAAATCACGTGGGCCCCCAGGGCAATCACGTGGGCCCCAGGGGAAATCACGTGGGCCAGGGCAATCACGTGGCCCCCAGGGGAAATCACGTGGGCCCCAGGGGAAATCACGTGGGCCCAGGGAAATCAGGGGCAATCACGTGGGCCCCAGGAAATCACGTGGGCCCCCAGGGAAATCATCACGGGGCCCCCCAGGGGAAATCACCGTGGGCCCCCAGGGGAAATCACGTGGGGCACGTGGGCCCCCAGGGCAATCACGTGGGCCCCCCAGGGAAATCACGTGGGCCCCCTGGGGCAATCACGTGGGCCCACGTGGGCCCCCAGGGGCAATCACGTGGGTGGGCCCCAGGGGAAATCACGTGGGCCCCCAGGGGAAATCACGTGGCCCCCAGGGAAATCACGTGGGCCCCAGGGAAATCACGTGGGGGGGCAATCACGGGGCCCCCAGGGGAAATCACGTGGGCCCCCAGGGGAAATCACGTGGGCCCAAATCACGTGGGCCCCCAGGGGAAATCACGTGGGCCCCAGGGGAAATCACGTGGGCCCCCCAATCACGTGGGCCCCCAGGGGAAATCACGTGGGCCAGGGGAATCACGTGGGCCCCCAAAATCACGTGGGCCCCCAGGGGAAATCACGTGGGTGGGAAATCACGTGGGCCCCCAGGGAAATCACGTGGGCCCCCAGGGAAATCACGTGGGGGCAATCACGTGGGGGGCAATCACGTGGGCCCCCAGGGGAAATCACGTGGGGGCAATCACGTGGGCCCCAGGGGAAATCACGTGGGCCCCTGGGGCAATCACGTGGCCCCAGGGAAATCACGTGGGCCCCAGGGAAATCACGTGGGCCCCCAGGGGCAATCACGTGGGGGCAATCACGTGGGCCCCGGGGGGCCCCCAGGGGAATCACGTGGGCCCCCGGTGGGGGAAATCACGTGGGCCCCCAGGGCAATCACGTGGGCCCCCAATCACGTTGGCCCCAGGGGAAATCACGTGGGCCCCCTGGGCAATCACGTGGCCCCAGGGGAAATCACGTGGCCCCCAGGGCAATCACCCCAGGGAAATCACGTGGGCCCCCAGGGGAAATCACGTGGGCCCCTGGGGCAATCACGTGGGCCCCACGTGGGCCCCCATGGGCAATCACGTGGGCCCCAGGGGCAATCACGTGGCCCCCCCAAATCACGTGGGCCCCCAGGGGAAATCAAAATCACGTGGGGGGCAATCACGTGGGCCCCAGGGGAAATCACGTGGGCCCCTGGGCAATCACGTGGGCCCCAGGGGAAATCACGTGGGCCCCCAGGGAAATCACGTGGGCCCCCACGTGGGGGGCGTGGGCCCCTGGGGTCAGGCCCCCAGGGAAATCACGTGGGCCCCAGGGAAATCACGTGGGCCCCAAATCACGTGGGCCCCGGTGGGGGGAAATCACGTGGGGGGAATCACGTGGGCCCCTGGGGCAATCACGTGGGCCCCAGGGAAATCACGTGGGCCCCCTGGGGCAATTCACGTTCACCCCACGGGGGCAATCAATGGGGGAAATCACGTGGGGGGGGAAATCACGTGGGGGGCAATCACGTGGCCCCAGGGGAAATCACGTGGGCCCCCACGGGCCCCCATCCGTGGGGGGAATCACGTGGGCCCCCGGAAATCACGTGGCAATCACGGGCCCCCAGGGAATCACGTGGGGCCCCGGGCAATCACGTGGGGGGAAATCACGTGGGGGGCAATCACGTGGGCCCCCAGGGGAAATCACGTGGGCCCCCAGGGAAATCACGTGGGCCCCAGGGAAATCACGTGGGCCCCAGGGGAAATCACGTGGCCCCCTGGGCAATCACGTGGGCCCCAGGGGAAATCACGTGGGCCCCCAATCAGGCCCCAGGGGAAATCAAATCACGTGGGCCCCAGGGAAATCACGTGGGCCCCCTGGGCAATCACGTGGGCCCCAGGGAAATCACGTGGGCCCCAGGGGAAATCACGGTGGGCCCCCAGGGGAAATCACGTGGGTGGGGCAATCACGTGGGCCCCACCCCCCAGGGAAATCACGTGGGGCCCCAAATCACCCCCTGGGGCAATCACGTGGGCCCCAGGGGAAATCACGTGGGCCCCGGGGCAATCACGTGGGCCCCAGGGGAATCACGTGGGGGGGCAATCACGTGGCCCCCAGGGGGAAATCACGTGGGCCCCCAGGGGAAATCACGTGGGCCCCCAGGGCAATCACGGGCCCCCAGGGAAATCACGTGGGCCCCCAGGGGCAATCACGTGGGCCCCCAGGGAAATCACGTGGGCATCACGTGGGCCCCCAGGGGAATCACGTGGCCCCAGGGGAAATCACGTGGGCCCCATCACGGGCAATCACGTGGGGCCCAATCACGTGGGCCCCCATGGGCAATCACGTGGCCCCCATGGGCAATCACGTGGCCCCAGGGAAATCACGTGGCCCCCTGGGGCAATCACGTGGCCCCAGGGAAATCACGGGCCCCTGGGCATCACGTGGGCCCCAGGGGAATCACGTGGGCCCCCAGGGAAATCACTGGGCCCCCGGGAAATCACGTGGGCCCCCTGGGCAATCACCCATCACGTGGGGGCAAATCACGTGGGCCCCAGGGGAAATCACGTGGGCCCCCAGGGCAATCACGTGGGCCCCAGGGGAAATCACGTGGGGCCCCAGGGAAATCACGTGGGCCCCAGGGAATCACGTGGGCCCCCTGGGCAATCACGTGGGCCCCCAGGGAAATCACGTGGCCCCAGGGCAAATCACGTGGGCCCCAGGGGAAATCACGTGGGCCCCCTGCGGGCAATCACGGGGCCCCAGGGGAAATCACGTGGGCCATGGGCAATCACGTGGGCCCCAGGGGAAAATCACGTGGCCCCAGGGGAAATCACGTGGGCCCCCAGGGAAATCAAATCACGTGGGAAATCACGGGGCAATCCCCAGGGGAATCACGCCCCCAACGTGGCCCCCAGGGGAAATCACGTGGGCCCCCCGGGCATCACGTGGGCCCCCAGGGGAAATCACGTGGGCCCCCGGGGCAATCACGTGGGCCCCAGGGAAATCACGTGGGCCCCCAGGGGAAATCACGTGGGCCCCAGGGGAAATCACGTGGGCCCCTGGGGCAATCACGTGGGCCCAGGGGAAATCACGTGGGCCCCCAGGGGCAATCACGTGGGCCCCCAGGGGAAATCACGTGGGCCCCAGGGGGCCCCCAGGGGAAATCGTGGGCCCCTGGGGCAATCACGTGGGCCCAGGGGAAATCACGTGGCCCCAGGGCAATCAGCCCCAGGGGAAATCACGTGGGCCCCAATCACGTGGGTGGGCCCCAGGGGAAATCAAATCACGTGGGCCCCCAGGGAAATCACCCAGGGGAAATCACGTGGGCCCCAGGGGAAATCACGTGGGCCCCAGGGAATCACGTGGGCCCCCCACAATCACGTGGGCCCCCAATCACGTGGCCCAGGGGAAATCAGGCAATCACGTGGGCCCCAGGGAAATCACGTGGGCCCCAGGCAATCACGTGGGAAATCACGTGGGCCCCAGGGGAAATCACGTGGGCCCCCACGTGGCCCCCTGGGGCAATCACGTGGGCCCCAGGGGAAATCACGTGGGCCCCAGGGGTGGCCCCCAGGGGAAATCACGTGGGCCCCCAGGGGAAATCACGTGGGCCCAAATCAGGGCCCCTGGGGCAATCACGTGGGCCCCAATCACGTGGGCCCCAGGGGCAATCACGTGGGCCCAGGGAAATCACGTTCAAATCACGTGGGCCCCGGGAAATCACGTGGGGGCAATCACGTGGGCCCCCAGGGGAATCACGTGGGCCCCAGGGAAATCACGTGGGCCCCCAGGGGAAATCACGTGGGGGGCAATCAGGGCCCCCAGGGAAATCACGTGGGCCCCCAGGGGAAATCACGTGGGCCCCCAGGGGAATCACGTGGGTGGGCCCCAGGGGAAATCACGTGGCCCCACGTGGGGGGGCAATCACGTGGGCCCAGGGGAAATCACGTGGGCCCCAGGGGAATCACGTGGCCCCCAGGGGCAATCACGTGGGCCCCAAATCACGTGGGCCCCCAGGGGAAATCACGTGGGCCCCCTGGGGCAATCACGTGGCCCCCAGGGGAAATCACCAGGGGCAATCACGTGGGCCCCCAGGGGAAATCAGTGGGCCCCCAGGAAATCACGTGGGCCCCCAGGGGAAATCACGTGGGCCCCAGGGAAATCACGTGGGCCCTGGGGCAATCACGTGGGCCCCAGGGGAAATCACGTGGGCCCCAGGGGCAATCACGTGGGCCCCAGGGCAATCACGTGGGCCCCAGGGGAAATCAGTGGGCCCCCAGGGGAAATCACGTGGGCCCCCTGGGGCAATCACGTGGGCCCCAATCACGTGGGCCCCAGGGGATCACGTGGCCCCCAATCACGTGGCCCCAGGGAAATCACGTGGGCCCAGGGGAAATCACGTGGGCCCCCAGGGGAAATCACGTGGGCACAATCACGTGGGCCCCCAGGAAATCACGTGGGCCCCTGGGGCAATCACGTGGGCCCAGGGGAAATCACGTGGGCCCCCATCCCACCCACGGCCCCAGGGGCAATCACGTGGGCCCCCAGGGTGGGCCCCCAGGGGAAAATCAGTGGCCCCCCCAGGACAATCACGTGGGCCCC
>NW_017199657.1:0-7259 GCF_001704415.2 Capra hircus
ATGGACTCCTTGAGGTTGCAGCAATGGTGTGTAAGACTAGTGAAGGACCCTTGGGAAAGTTCAAGGTTTAAGTGTGTATTACCGCCTGTTTGCTCAGAGGAAATGGTCCTTCCTCATCTAGCCTATGGAGTGGGAGAACCTCCTGGATTTTTCTGGAGTTGGGCATAAGGTGCTTCGACTAACGACGAGGGCCTCAAGGGACCCGCTCTGGTGGCCCAGGAAAAAGGCCAGTCCCCATGCGAGTTGCTCGGCCTCTCGGGATCTCTCCACGTCGATGCCGGGCCAAGACCTTGGTTGGACTTGTGTGACTCAGTGCGGAACCTGAGGATTCTCTCCAGTGCCGACATGGATCGTGGGGTTCTTCTGGAGTCTCCCCAGGGGAGTCAGTCCTCGTCTCGAGAGGGGGCATGCACGTGTGATTTACTCCGGAGCTGTAGCAGCAGTGTCTCGCTTCCCTTCGCGTGGATCAATGGTTTTGTGCTTTCCCTCGAGGCTTTCCCCGAGGCTTTCCCACGAGGCTTTCCACAGGGCTGTCCACGTGCCACCGTGGTGTGAGTCGATCCTCAGCTTGAATGTCGACGCAGTGCTGGGAAAACAGGGTTTCCCTGGAATGGACGGAGACATCTGGGGACTCTGGGAATGGTGGCACGACACTGGAGTTCTCTCGCTTTTCCTGTTGAGAGAGCTCCTCTTGAGATGCGACGGAAATGCCCGGGAATTCTTTCCCCGACCACGCAGGGAAAGGATCCCTCCTCTCGAGCTAGGAGGCGGAAACGGTGTTGCTCTGGATGTGGGCGGACTCCCGGGCTTCCTCTCGAGTGGAGACCGGTATGTCGGGGAACTTCTGAGTTGCCAAGGGTGTGAAGGACCCTTTTAAGTTCTAAAGGTTAGGTGTGATTAGCTTGAGACGCTCAGCGAAAATGGGCCTCATCTCGCCTGGATGGGAGAACCTCCTGGATTTTCTCGAGTTGCGGCAGGTGCTCTCAACTTACGACGGGGACTGCAAGGACCCCCCTCCGGTAGCCTCAGGAAAGGCCAGTCCCCATGCGAGTTGCTCGATGGCCTCTCGGGTTTCCTCTCCCTTAGATGCTGGGGCCTAAGAGCTTCTGTGGAGTCAGTCCCGGAACCTGAGGATTCCTCTCCAGTGCTGACCTGGATCTTGGGGTACTTCTGGAGTCTCCCCAGGCAAGTCAGTCTTCGTCTCGAGTGGGGGAATGCACGTGCGCTTTCCTTCCGTGCTGTAGCAGCAGTGTCGCGCTTCCCTTCGCGTTGATCTAGGGATCTGTTGCTTTCCCTCGAGGCTTTCCCATGAGGATTTCCCAGGAGGCTTTCCCACAGGGCTGTCCCACGTGCCACCGTGGTGTGAGTCGATCCTCGGCTTGAAAGTGGAGGCAGTGCAGGGAAAACAGTTTTTCCCTGGAATGGACGGAGACATCAGGGGGACTCTGGGAATGGTGGCACGACCCTGGAGTTCCTCTCGCCTTTCCTGTGGAGAGCGCCTCCTCTTGAGATGTGACGGGAACGCTGGGAATTCTTTCCCAACCACACAGGGAAAGGATACCTCCTCTGGAGCTAGGAGACGAAAACGGGGGCTCTTCTGGATGTGGGCGGGACTCTGGTGCTTCCTCTCGAGTGGAGACGGGAATGTTGGCGACCTTCTTGAGTTGCAGCAAGGGTGTGAAGGACCCTTTGGAAGTTCCAAATGTTACATGTGATTAGCCTCGAGACGTCTCAGCGGAAATGGGCCTCATCTCGCCTGGAGGGGGGAACCTCCTGGATTTTCTCGAGTTGCGGCAGATGCTCTCGACTTTCGACGGGGATCTCAGGGACCAGCTCTGGTGGCCTCAGGAAAGGCCAGTCCCCATGCCGAGTTGCTCGGGTGCCTCTCGGGATTCCTCTCCCTTCGATGCCGGGGCCTAAGATCTTGTGTGGAGTCGGTGCCGGAACATGAGCATTCCTCTCTAGTGCTGACAAGAATCTTGGGGTACTTCTGGAGTCTCCCCTGGGGAGTCAGTCCTCGTCTCGAGTGGGGGCATGTACGTGCGCTTTCCTCCTGAGCTGTAACAGAAATGTGGCGCTTCCCTCGCGTGTATCAAGGGATCTGTGGTTTTCCCTCGAGGCTTTCCCACGAGGCTTTCCCACAGGGCTGCCCCACGTGCCACTGTGGTGTGAGTCGATCCTCGGCTTGAAAGTCGAGGCAGTGCAGGGAAAACAGGTTCCCTGGAATGGACTGAGATATCTGGGGGACTCTGGCAATGGTGGCACGAACCTGGAGTTCCTCTCACTTTTCCTCTGGAAAGCGCCTCCTCTTGAGATGCGACGGGAACGCCGCGAATTCTTTCCCCAACACGCAGGGAAAGGATCAAACCTCTCGAGCTAGGAGGCGGAAACGTGGCTCCTCTTGATGTGGGGCGGGACTTTCCTGCTTCCTCTCGAGTGGAGACGGGTATGTCGGGGAACTTCTTGAGGTGCAGCTAGGGTGTGAAGGACCCTTTGGAAGTTCCAGAGGTAAGGTGTGATTAGCCTCGAGATACCTCAGCGGAAATGGGCCTCATGTCGCCTGGAGGGGAGAACCTCCTGGATTTTCTCGAGTTGCGGCAGGTGCTCTCGACTTACGACTGGGACCTCAGGGACCCCCTCTGGTGGCCTCAGGAAAGGCCAGTCCCCATGCGAGTTGCTCGGGGCCTCTCGGGATTCCTCTCCCGTCGGTGCCGGGGCCTAAGACCTTGTGTGGAGTCAGTGCCGGAACCTGAGGATTCCTCTCCAGTGCCGACATGGAACTTCGGGGACTTCTGGAGTCTCCCCAGGGGCGTAAGTCCTCGTCTCGAGTGGGGGAATGCACGTGCGCTTTCCTCCCGAGCTGTAGCTGCAGTGTCACGCTTCCCTTTGCGTGGATCAAGGGATCTGTGGCTTTCCATCTAGACTTTCCCATGAGGCGTTCCCACAAGGCTTTCCCACAGGGCTTTCCCACGTGCCACGGTGGTGTGAGTCGATCCTAGGCTTTAAAGTCGAGGCAGTGCAGGGAAAACAGGTTTCCCTGGAATGGACTGAGACATCTGGGGGACTCTGGGAATGTTGGCACGACCCTGGAGTTCCTCTCGCCTTCCCTGTGGAGAGCGCCTCCTCTTGAGATGCTACGGAAACGCCGGGAATTCTTTCCCGACCACGCAGGGAAAGGATCCTTCCGCTCGAGCTAGGAGGCGGACATGGGGCTCCTCTGGATGTGGGTGGGACTATCGTGCTTCCTCTCGAGTGGAGACGGGTATGTCAGGCAACTTCTTGAGTTGCAGCAAGGGTGTGAAGGACCCTTTGGAAGTTCCAGAAGTTAGGTGTCATTAGCCTCGAGAGGCCTGAGGGCAAATGGGCCTCATCTCGCCTGGAGGGGAGAACCTCCTGGATTTTCTCGAGTTGCGGCAGGTGCTCTCGACTTACGACGGGGACCTCAGGGACCCGCTCTGGTGGCCTCAGGAAAGGCCAGTCCCCATGCGAGTTGCTCTGGGGCCTCTCGGGATTCCTCTCCCGTTGATGCAGGGGCCTAAGACCTTGTGTGGAGTCGGTGCCGGAACCTGAGGATTCCTCTCCAGTGCTGACATGGATCTTGGGGTACTTCTGGAGTCACCCCAGGGGTGTCAGTCCTCGTCTCGAGTGGGGCCATGCACGTGCGCTTTCCTCCCGAGTTTTAGCAGCAGTGTCACGCTTCCCTTCGCGTGGATCAAGGGATCTGTGGCTTTCCCTCCAGGCTTTCCCACGAGGCTTTCCCACAGGGCTGCCCCACGTGCCACTGTGGTGTGAGTCGATCCTCGGCTTGAAAGTCGAGGCAGTGCAGGGAATACAGGTTCCCTGGAATGGACTGAGACATCTGGGGACTCTGGGAATGCTGGCATGACCCCGGAGTTCCTCTCGCCTTTCCTGTGGAGAGCGCCTCCTCTTGAGTTGCGACAGGAACTCCGGGAATTCTTTCTCGAGCACGCAGGGAAAGGATCCCTCCTCTCGAGCTAGGAGGTGGAAACGGGGCTCCTCTGGATGTGGTCGGGACTCTCGTGCTTCCTCTCGAGTGGAGACGGGTATGTCAGGGAACTTCTTGAGTTGCAGTAAAGGTGTGAAGGATCATTTGGAATTTCCATAGGTCAGGTGTGATTAGCCTCAGGACGCCTCAGCGGAAATGGGCCTCATCTCGCCTGGAGGGCAGAACCTCTTGGATTTTCTCGAGTTGTGTCAGGTGCACTGGACTTACGACGGGGACCTCAGGGTCGCGCCCTGGTGGCATCGGTAAAGGAAATTTCCTTGCGAGTTACTCGGGGGCCTCTCGGGATTCCTCTACCGTCGATGCCGGGGCCTAAGACCTTGTGTGGAGTCGGTGCCAGGACCTGAGGATTCCTCTCCAGTGCTGACATGGATCTTTGGGTACTTCTGGAATCTCCCCAGGGAAGTCAATCCTCGTCTAGAGTTGGGGCATGCACGTGCCCTTTCCTCCCGAGCTGTAGCAGCAATGTCACGCTTCCCTTCGCATGGAACAAGGGATCTGGGGCATTCCCTCGAGGCTTTCCCAAAACGCTTTCCCCCTGAGGCTTTCCCACAGGGCTGTCCCACGTGCCACCGTGTTGTGAGTCGATCCTCGGCTTGAAAGTCGAGGCAGTGCAGGGAAAACTGGTTTCCCTGGAATGGACTGAGGCATCTGGGGGACTCTGGGAATGGTGGCACGACCCTGGAGTTCGTCTCGCCTTTCCTGTGGAGATCGCCTGCTCTTGAGATGCGACGGGAACGCCGGGAATTCTTTCCCGACCACGCATGGAAAGGATCCCTCCTCTCGAGATAGGAGGCGGAAACGGGGCTCCTCTGGATGTAGGCGGGACTCACGTGCTTCGTCTCGAGTGGAGACGGGTATGTCGGGGAACTTCTTGATTTGCAGCAAGGGTGTGAAGGACCCGTTGGAAGTTCCAGAGGTTAGGTGTGATTAGCCTCGAGACGCCTCTGCGGAAATGGGCCTCATCTCACCTGGAGGGGAGAACCTCTTGAATTTTCTCGAGTTGCGGCAGGTGCTCTCGACTTACGACGGGGACCTCAGGGACCCGCTTTGGTGGCCTCAGGAAAGGCCATTCCCCATGCGAGTTGCTCGGGGGCCTCTCGGGATTCCTCTCCCGTCGATGCCGGGGCCTAAGACCTTGTGTGGAGTCAGTGCCGGAACCTTAGGATTCCTCTCCAGTGCTGACATGGATCTTGGGTGTACTTCTGGAGTCTCCCCAGGGGAGTCAGTCCTCGTCTCGAGTGGGGACATGCACGTGCACGTGCCTCTCGAGCTGTAGCATTAGTGTCGCGCTTCCATTCGCGTGGATCAAGGGATCTGTGGCTTTCCCTCGAGGCTTTCCCACGAGGCTTTCCCACGAGGCTTTCCCCCGAGGCTTTCCCACGAGGCTTTCCCACAGGGCTGCCCCACGTGCCACTGTGGTGTGAGTCGATCCTCGGCTTGAAAGTCGAGGCAGTGCAGGGAAAACAGGTTCCCTGGAATGGACTGAGATATCTGGGGGACTCTGGCAATGGTGGCACGAACCTGGAGTTCCTCTCACTTTTCCTCTGGAGAGCGCCTCCTCTTGAGATGCGACGGGAACGCCGCGAATTCTTTCCCCAACACGCAGGGAAAGGATCAAACCTCTCGAGCTAGGAGGCGGAAACGTGGCTCCTCTTGATGTGGGCGGGACTTTCCTGCTTCCTCTCGAGTGGAGACGGGTATGTCGGGGAACTTCTTGAGGTGCAGCTAGGGTGTGAAGGACCCTTTGGAAGTTCCAGAGGTAAGGTGTGATTAGCCTCGAGATACCTCAGCGGAAATGGGCCTCATGTCGCCTGGAGGGGAGAACCTCCTGGATTTTCTCGAGTTGCGGCAGGTGCTCTCGACTTACGACTGGGACCTCAGGGACCCCCTCTGGTGGCCTCAGGAAAGGCCAGTCCCCATGCGAGTTGCTCGGGGGCCTCTCGGGATTCCTCTCCCGTCGGTGCCGGGGCCTAAGACCTTGTGTGGAGTCAGTGCCGGAACCTGAGGATTCCTCTCCAGTGCCGACATGGAACTTCGGGGACTTCTGGAGTCTCCCCAGGGGCGTAAGTCCTCGTCTCGAGTGGGGGAATGCACGTGCGCTTTCCTCCCGAGCTGTAGCTGCAGTGTCACGCTTCCTTTGCGTGGATCAAGGGATCTGTGGCTTTCCATCTAGACTTTCCCATGAGGCGTTCCCACGAGGCTTTCCCACAGGGCTTTCCCACGTGCCACGGTGGTGTGAGTCGATCCTAGGCTTTAAAGTCGAGGCAGTGAAGGGAAAACAGTTTTCCCTGGAATGGACTGAGACATCTGGGGGACTCAGGGAATGGTGGCACGACCCTCGAGTTCCTCTCGCCTTTCCTGTGGAGAGCGCCTCCTCTTGAGATGCCAAGGGAACGCCGGAAATTCTTTCCCCACCACGCAGGGAAAGGATCCCTCCTCTCGAGCTAGGAGGCGAAAACGGGGCTCCTCTGGATGTGGGCGGGACTCTCGTGCTTCCTCTCGAGTGGAGATGGTTATGTCGGGGAACTTCTTGAGTTGCAGCAAGGGTGTGAAGGACCCTTTGGAAGTTCCAGAGGTTAGGTGTCATTAGCCTCGAGACGCCTCAGCGGAAATGGGCCGCATCTCGCCTGGAGGGGAGAACCTCCTGGATTTTCTCGAGTTGCGGCAGGTGCTCTCCACTTACGACTGGGACATCAGGGACCCGCTCTGGTGGCCTCAGGAAAGGCCAGTCCCGATGCGAGTTGCTCGGGGGCCTCTCGGGATTCCTCTCCCGTCGATTGGGGCCTAAGACCTTGTGTGGAGTCGGTGCCGGAACCTGATCATTCCTCTCCAGTGCTGACATGGATCTTGGGGTACTTCTGGAGTCTCCCCAGGGAGTCAGTCCTCGTCTCGAGTGGGGACATGCACGTGCGCTTTCCTCCGAGCTGTAGCAGCAGTGTCATGCTTCCTTCGCGTGGATCAAGGGATCAGGGGCTTTCCCTCGAGGCTTTCCACGAGGCTTTCCCACGAGGCTTTCCCACAGGGCTTCCCACGTGCCACCGTGGTGTGAGTCGATCCTCGGCTTGAAAGTCGAGGCAGTGCATGGAAAACAGGTTTCCCTGCAATTGACTGAGACATCTGGTTGACTCTGGGAATGGTGGCACGACCTGGAGTTCCTCTCGCCTTTCCTGTGGAGAGTGCCTCTCTTGAGATTCGACGGGAACGCCGGGAATTCTTTCCCGACCACGCATGG
>NW_017199658.1:0-7258 GCF_001704415.2 Capra hircus
GTAATTTTACTGTTGGCAATAAGTTTAGCATAAAATGAACACAGAAGAGGTTACAGTAGACCAAATATGAAAGTCAGTTGAAAAGAAAACATAGTGTTGAATGTTGACAGTAGGAATATAGTTATGAAGTTCCTTTATTATTATTCTATCCTTCCCGTTTCTTTTGCAGGGGTGTTAATGTACAGATTCCAGTCCTATGGCTGGAGTGAAGAATAGTATCATGATTCTTGAGAGCAACTCTACTAAGTCTTCACGCTCATGTCACTCAAGGTTTTTTAATACCTATTATGTTAGTCGTGTTTGTAGTTTGTGAAGTCACATAAGTTGCATTCACTCAAGCAATAGTATCAAACAGCTATGGCATCAATTCTAGATGTGAATCGATATCGAATGTGAATCCATTTCACTGTGACAAGTGATTATTGCAGATATTCTATTCATGCCAGTAAGAAAGCTGTGCAGAAATAATATAATGTTTATGAAGAAAATAAGATTTGCTAATTTGTTGTATTATTCTCTTTCTTTTTCAACAGATTGAATGACAACAGGCTCCACTTTTCATTCACTTGTATGACTATGAGCAGTTTGACCAAGTTGAAGAAGATGACTCGTTTGTAGTCTTCCTCATCAGCTCATTCCATCTACTGGCTTTCAAATCATTTAGTACAGAGCTCACCGTCTAGGTGTTCATCCAGTGTTTTGTTTGCTTATCATGCAGGATCATTTTCAAAGGAAAAGTATGTGTGTATGAGTTAGAGCTCTGATCCCAAGAGTCCATGTAGAAGCTTCCCCTGAGAAGTGTATCGTTTTTGCACCAATGCTACTGAAACGTGTGAATGTGGTATACCACGCATCCCAATAAGCGTCCAGAGCTTCACAGGCTGCTTCTTTGAAACGCCCAGTACTCATGACATTCCATTCATCTGAGGACTAAATATAGCCAACGTAGGCTGTGTTTGCCAAATAGACTTTGAAGTATTCTTCACACAGTCCTTCATCGACGCCAGTTTTCAGATCGAAGAAACCCTTGCTCCATGAAGTGTGTGAACACATATACTCATGTTTTGTTTGCGATTTTAAAGTCATTCTTCAGTTTTGTTGGAGGAATGGTTCTGTATATGCCCCGTGGATCTGTGCATGAAAGCCCTAATAACTAATGTGAATCGACTTCACTACCAAGGGATGTTTTCATATCTATTGAGGATTTAGTTCATGTATTTCGATTTTAACTTTCTGTCTTACAGCCTTGTTTGTAGATCAAAGCTATTTGAAAGTGTCATCTGGTTTTCAATGGCTTGTGAGGTTATTCATGAGTGGTTTATAAAACCGAATGGATTGTACGTAGCCATACTTTGTTGTCATTCTATGAATTTGAAGAATGTCTGAAGAATGTCTGCAGTGATGCCTTAAAGATTCATACAATTGATGTCCAATATTTATCTCAATAGACTTGCTTTCAATTTGTAGTTTCCTATGCATATGTCTTTCTTTATGGATTTGGGTAGAAGTCGTATTGGAACACTGAAAAATCTGTGATATCAGCCGTGCTGACCTTCTTTCCGGTGGTCATCATTAAGATTTTCACGCTCACTGTCACTTTGTGCAATGCTATGGATCCTAGTGGAAACAGGTGCCGTTCATCCTACTTTTGTGAAGATTGAACTCATCGTAGAAAGTGGAATTTGTTGAAATATTTATGGTATCAATATATCCTGTGTATATAATTACCCAGATTACGGGTGCGTATCTGATTGCTAAGTTATAAAATGTATGAGATAGATGTGATCCATCAATGGCGATTGGATACGTGGTGGAGAGGTATTTTGGTGATGCAAGAGATTTAAATGATGTGATCAGAGTATTTATATCCCTTTTATGTGGATAATGGGTCTTGGATCGATGTTTGAAACATTCCAACCTTGTCTTTTGTTATGCATGGGAAGTGTCCAAAACGAAGATGATGCAGGTACGTACTTCAAGGGTAAGTATAGGGTTGAGGGCGTGACTATGAAGTGGGTTAGGGTTAGGATGTGGATAGGTGTCGTGAGGGAAGGGTTAAGGTTACAGTGTGCAGAACAGCCCCCAACTTGTTAGGGTGAGGGGTGAGGCGTGAGGTTAGGGTTAGGGGTGAGGGTGAGGGTAAGGCTTCAAGGTGGGTGAGGGTGTTCAGGGTGAGGGTGTGGGTGAGGGCGAGGGTAAGGGCTCGGGGTGAGGGTTCAGGGTGAAGGTGTGGGGTCTCACATCTGATAAACGATTGCATTCCAAATATACCCTTCATTTCCCTCGAACAGAGCTCTCACTGTTGGAGCCCTTGGCAGTGTGGAAGCCACCGGCCCCTAAGCCACCACAAGAACGCCTGGGGCCTAGGTGCAAAGGCAAGGCAGGAGCAGAGCTGAGGCCAGGAAGGTGCCAGTGGCGTCTCCCAACCTCGTGCAGACTGCTCCTTCCTGGGCAGGAAGTCTAGAAGCCAGGCAAGTCTGGGCAAGGCTCGCCCCAGGCAGAGCAGCCTCGCGCAAGGAACTCTGCCAGATCAGGGCTCTCAGCGGAGCTGGAGCTCTGCCATACTGGAGGCGCACTCGGCTCCACCCCAGCAAGGCTTGCAGCAGCAGGCGACTGGGCTGCCTCCTCTTCCCCGGAGGAGGCTCCCTTCCACTTGTCCTGTGCACTCGGCTTCCAGGCGGAGCCATACCTCGCCTCCTGCAGGTCTTGGCTCAGGGGTTACTTCCCCTGAGCTGGGGTTGTGGGCGGGAACCCAGACACGCAGGGCAGGCCCCAACAACCTGCACACAGCTCTGCTGGGGAGAAGAGCATTAGGGAACCTATGTATTTCAGGCAAATGATGGGAGACCACAAGTGAGTCGCCAGCCTGCTGGCTGCAGACACCACCCAGGGCCCTGGGTGCATGGTGCTCTCAATGTGGCGCTGAGTCTGGACAGCCAAGCAACAGCTGAAGGAGCTCTGCAGTTGCCCTTCCCTTCCCGTCGACAGAGCTCTCAGTGCTGGAGCCCTTGGAAGTGTGGAACTCAGCGATCCCTAAGCCCTCCCAAACACATGTCTCTGCTGGGGAGGAGAGTGCTAGGGAACCTACGTCTGTCATACACTTTCTGGGCACCAAGGAATCAGCCTCCCGGGGCTGAAAACCCCAGCCAGGGGCCCTGGGAGCCTGGTGCTCTCCGTGCGGCGCTGTCTGGGCGGCCAACCGCTGGAGGAGCCCTGCAGTTGCCCTTCGCTTCCCTCTGACAGAGCTTTCACTGCTGGAGCCCTTGGCAGTGTGCAACCCACCAGCCCCTAAGCCCTCCTCAAGGACGCTGGGACCTAAGTGCAAAGGCAAGGCAGGGTAGAGCTGAAGCCAGGAAGGCGCCAGTGGCGTTTCCCAGCCTCACACAGCCTGCTCCTTCCTGGGGAGGGAGCCTAAAAGCAAGGCAAGTCTGCGCAAGGCTCGCCTATGGCAGAGCATCTTCAGGAACTCTGCCAGATCGGGCTCTGAACAGAGCTAGAGATCTGCCGTACTGGAGCGCACTTAGCTTCGTGCAAGCAGGGATTTCAGCTTGACGGGGCTTGCTGCCTCCTCTTCCCCGAGGAGGCTCGCTTCCCTGCTGGCTGTGCACTCGCCTATCAGGCGGGGCGCAGGGCTCCTCCAGCAGGTCTTGCCTCAGGGGCTGCTTCCCCTGAGTTGGGGCTGTGGGCAGGAACCCAGACACGCAGGATCAGGCCCCAAACACCTGCACATGTCTCTGCTGGGGAGGAGAGTGCTAGGGAACCTACGTCTGTCATACACTTTCTGGGCACCCAAGGAATCAGCCTCCGTGTGTGCGGGGCTGAAAACCCAGCCAGGGGCCCTGGGAGCCTGGTGCTCTCCGTGTGGGCGCTGAATCTGGGCGGCCAAGCAACCGCTGGAGGAGCCCTGCAGTTGCCCTTCCCTTCCCTCTGACAGAATTCTCACTGCTGGAGCCCTTGGCAGTGTGCAACCCACCAGCCCCTAAGCTCTCCTTAAGGAGGACTGGGACCTAAGTGCAAAGGCAAGGCAGGATTGGAGCTGAGGCAAGAAAGGCGCCAGTGGCGACTCCCAGGCTCCTGCTGCCTGCTCCTTCCTGGAGAGGCAGCCTAAAAGCAAGGCAAGTCTGGGCAAGGCTAGCCCCCGGCAGAGCAGCCTCGCGCCAGGAACTCTGCCAGATCGGGGCTCTGAGCAGAGCTAGAGCTCTGCCGTACTGGAGGCGCACTTAGCTCCGTGCAAGCAGGGCTTTCAACTTGACGGGGCTGGGCTGCCTCCTCTTCCCCCGAGGAGGCTCGCTTCCCTGCTGGCTGTGCACTCGCCTATCAGGCGGGGGCGCAGGGCTCCTCCAGCAGGTCTTGCCTCAGGGGCTGCTTCCCCTGAGTTGGGGCTGTGGGCAGGAACCCAGACACGCAGGATCAGGCCCCAACACCTGCACATGTCTCTGCTGGGGAGGAGAGTGCTAGGGAACCTACGTCTGTCATACACTTTCTGGGCACCCAAGGAATCAGCCTCCGTGTGTGCGGGGCTGAAAACCCCAGCCAGGGGCCCTGGGAGCCTGGTGCTCTCGGTGCGGCGCTGATTCTAGGCGGCCTAGAAACCGCTGGAGGAGCCCTGCAGTTGCCCTTCCCTTCCCTCTGACAGAGCTCTCACTGCTGAAGCCCTTGGCAGTGTGCAACCCACCACCCCTAAGCCCTCCCCAACGACGCCTGGCACCTATGTGCAAAGGCAAGGCAGGATTGGAGCTGAGGCAAGGAAGGCACCAGTGGCGTCTCCCAGGCTCGCTCAGACAGCTCCTTCCTGGGGAGGGAGCCTAAAAGCAAGGCAAGTCTGGGCAAGGCGAGCCCCCGGCCGAGCAGCCTCGCGCCAGAAACTCTGCCAGATCGGGGCTCTGAGCAGAGCTAGAGCTCTGCCGTACTGGAGGCCCACTTAGCTCCGTGCAAGCAGGGCTTTCCTCTTGACTGGGCTCGGCTGCCTCCTCTTCTCCCGAGGAGGCTCGCTACACTGCTGGCTGTGCTCTCGCCTATCAGGCGGGCGCGCAGGGCTCCTCCAGCAGGTCTTGCCTCAGGGGCTGCTTCCCCTGAGTTGAGGCTGTGGGCGGGAACCCAGACACGCAGGATAAGGCCCCAACCACCTGCACATGTCTCTGCTGGGGAGGAGAGTGCTAGGGAACCTACGTCTCTCACACACTTTCTAGGCACCCACGGAGTCAGCCTCTGGGAGTGTGGGGATGCAAAACCCAGCCAGGGGCCCTTGGAACCTGGTGCTCTCCGTGCGGAGCTTTGTCTGGGCGGCCAAGGAACCGCTGAAGGAGCCCTGCTGTTGCCCTTCGCTTCCCTCTGACAGAGCTTTCACTGCTGGAGCCCTTGGCAGTGTGCAACCCACCAGCCCCTAAGCCCTCCTCAAGGACGCTTGGGACCTAAGTGCAAAGGCAAGGCAGGGGTAGAGCTGAAGCCAGGAAGGCGCCAGTGGCGTTTCCGAGCCTCACACAGCCTGCTCCTTCCTGGGGAGGGAGCCTTAAAGCAAGGCAAGTCTGCGCAAGGCTCGCCTATGGCAGAGCATCTTGGTGCCAGGAACTCTGCCAGATCGGGCCTCTGAACAGAGCTAGAGATCTGCCGTACTGGAGTCGCACTTAGCTTCGTGTAAGCAGGGATTTCAGCTTGACGGGGACTTGCTGCCTCCTCTTCCCCGAGGAGGCTCGCTTCCCTGCTGGCTGTGCACTCGCCTATCAGGCGGGGGCGCAGGGCTCCTCCAGCAGGTCTTGCCTCAGGGGCTGCTTCCCCTGAGTTGGGGCTGTGGGCAGGAACCCAGACACGCAGGATCAGGCCCCAAACACCTGCACATGTCTCTGCTGGGGAGGAGAGTGCTAGGGAACCTACGTCTGTCATACACTTTCTGGGCACCCAAGGAATCAGCCTCCGTGTGTGCGGGGCTGAAAACCCCAGCCAGGGGCCCTGGGAGCCTGGTGCTCTCCGTGTGGCGCTGAATCTGGGCGGCCAAGCAACCGCTGGAGGAGCCCTGCAGTTGCCCTTCCCTTCCCTCTGACAGAATTCTCACTGCTGGAGCCCTTGGCAGTGTGCAACCCACCAGCCCCTAAGCTCTCCTTAAGGAGGACTGGGACCTAAGTGCAAAGGCAAGGCAGGATTGGAGCTGAGGCAAGAAAGGCGCCAGTGGCGACTCCCAGGCTCCTGCTGCCTGCTCCTTCCTGGAGAGGCAGCCTAAAAGCAAGGCAAGTCTGGGCAAGGCTAGCCCCGGCAGAGCAGCCTCGCGCCAGGAACTCTGCCAGATCGGGGCTCTGAGCAGAGCTAGAGCTCTGCCGTACTGGAGGCGCACTTAGCTCCGTGCAAGCAGGGCTTTTTCAACTTGACGGGGCTGGGCTGCCTCCTCTTCCCCGAGGAGGCTCGCTTCCCTGCTGGCTGTGCACTCGCCTATCAGGCGGGGGCGCAGGGCTCCTCCAGCAGGTCTTGCCTCAGGGGCTGCTTCCCCTGAGTTGGGGCTGTGGGCAGGAACCCAGACACGCAGGATCAGGCCCCAACCACCTGCACATGTCTCTGCTGGGGAGGAGAGTGCTAGGGAACCTACGTCTCTCACACACTTTCTAGGCACCCACGGAGTCAGCCTCGGAGTGTGGGGATGCAAAACCCAGCCAGGGGCCCTTGGAACCTGGTGCTCTCCGTGCGGAGCTTTGTCTGGGCGGCCAAGGAACCGCTGAAGGAGCCCTGCTGTTGCCCTTCGCTTCCCTCTGACAGAGCTTTCACTGCTGGAGCCCTTGGCAGTGTGCAACCCACCAGCCCCTAAGCCCTCCTCAAGGACGCTTGGGACCTAAGTGCAAAGGCAAGGCAGGGGTAGAGCTGAAGCCAGGAAGGCGCCAGTGGCGTTTCCGAGCCTCACACAGCCTGCTCCTTCCTGGGGAGGGAGCCTTAAAGCAAGGCAAGTCTGCGCAAGGCTCGCCTATGGCAGAGCATCTTGGTGCCAGGAACTCTGCCAGATCGGGCCTCTGAACAGAGCTAGAGATCTGCCGTACTGGAGTCGCACTTAGCTTCGTGTAAGCAGGGATTTCAGCTTGACGGGGACTTGCTGCCTCCTCTTCCCCGAGGAGGCTCGCTTCCCTGCTGGCTGTGCACTCGCCTATCAGGCGGGGGCGCAGGGCTCCTCCAGCAGGTCTTGCCTCAGGGGCTGCTTCCCCTGAGTTGGGGCTGTGGGCAGGAACCCAGACACTCAGGGCCCCAAACACCTGCACATGTCTCTGCTGGGGAGGAGAGTGCT
>NW_017199659.1:0-7258 GCF_001704415.2 Capra hircus
TCTCCACAGGAAAGGCGAGAGGAACTCCAGGGTGGTGCCACCATTCCCAGAGTCCCCACATGTCTCAGTCCATTTCACGGAAACCTGTTTTCCCTGCATTGCCTTGGCTCTCAAGCCGAGGATCGACTCACACAATGGTGGCATGTGGGACAGCCCTTTGGAAAGCCTCGTGGAAAGCCTCGTGGTAAAGACTCGAGGAAAAGCCACAGATCCTTACTCCACAAGAAGGGAAGCGAGATACTGCAGCTACAGCTGGGAGGTAAGCGCATGTGCATGCGCCCACTCGAGACGAGGACTGACTCCCCTGGGGAGACTCCAGAAGTACCCAAGATCCATGTCAGCAAGGAGAGGAATCCTCAGGTTCCTGCACCGACTCCACACAAGGCCTTAGGCCCCGGCATCGATGGGAGTGAAATCCCGAGAGAGCCCCCGAGCCACTCGCATGGGACTGGCCTTCCTGAGGCCACCAGAGCGAGTCCCCTGAGGTCCCCGTCATAAGTCGAGAGAACCTGCCACAACTCGAGAAAATCCAGGAGGTTCTTCCCTCCAGACGAGATGAGCCCCATTTCCGCAGAGGCGACTCGAGGCTAATCACACCTAACTCTGGACCTTCCAAAGGGCCCTTCACACCCTTGCTGCAACTCAAGAAGTTCCTGACATACCCGTCTCCACTCGAGAGGAAGCACGAGAGTCCCGCCCACATCCAGAGGAGCCCTGTTTCCGCCTCCTAGCTCGACAGGAGGGATCCTTTCCCTGCGTGTTCGGAAAAGAATTCCCGGCGTTCCCGTCACATATCAAGAGGGGGCGCTCTCCACAGGAAAGGCGAGAGGAACTCCAGGGTCGTGTCTCCATTCCCAGAGTCCCCCAGATGTTTCAGTCATTCCAGGGAAGCCTGTTTCCCCGGCACTGCCTCGACTTTCAAACCGAGGATCGACTGACACCGCGGTGGCACGTGGGACATCACTGGGGGAAAGCCTCGTTGGAAAGCCTGGTGGGAAAGCCTCGAGGGAAAGCCACAGATCCTATGATCCACGGGAAGGGAAGCGTGACACTGCTGCTACAGCTCAGGAGGAAAGCGCACGTGCATACCCCGACTAGAGACGAGGACTCACTCCCCTGGGAGACTTCAGAAGTACCCCAAGAGCGATGTCAGCACTGCAGGGAATTCCAGTTTCCGACACCGACTCCACACAAGGTCTTAGGGCCCGGCATCGATGGGAGAGGAATCCCGAGCGGCCCCGAGCAAATCGCATGGGGACTGGCCTTTCCTGAGGCCACCAGAGCGGGTCCCTGAGGTCCCTGTCATAAGTCGAGAGCACCTGCCGCAACTCGAGAAAATCAGGAGGTTCTGCCCTCCAGGCGAGATGAGGCCCATTTCGCTGAGGCGTCTCGAGGCTAATCACACCTAATCTCTGGAACTTCCAAAGGGTCCTTCACACCCTTGCTGCAACTCAAGAATTTCCATGACATACCCGTCTCCACTCGAGAGGAAGCACAAGAGCTCCGCTCACATCCAGAGGAGCCCCGTGTCCGCCTCGTAGCTCGAGAGGAGGGATCCTTTCCCTGTGTGGTTGGTAATGAATTCCCGGCGTTCCCGTCGCATCTCAAGATGAGGCGCTCTCCACAGGAAAGGCGAGAGGAACTCAAGGGTCGTGCCACCATTCGCAGAGTCCCCCAGATGTCTCAGTCCATTCCAGGGAAACCTGTTTCCCTGCACTGCCTTGACTTTCTAGCCGAGGATCGACTCACACCACGGTGGCACGTGGACAGCCCTGTGGGAAAGCCTGTGGGAAAGCCCGTGGGAAAGCCTCGTGGGAAAGTCTCTAGGGAAAGCCATAGATCCTTGATCCACGCGAAAGGAAGCGTGACACTGCTGCTACCTGGAGGAAATCGCACGTGCATGCCCCCACTCGAGACTACGACTGACTCCCCTGTGGAGACTCCAGAAGTACCCCAAGATCCATGTCAGCACTGGAGAGGAATCCTCAAGTTCCGGCACCGAATTCACACAAGGTCGTAGGCCCGGCATCGACGGAGAGGAATCCGAGAGGCCCCTGAGCAACGCGCATGTGGACTGGCCTTTACTGAGTCCACCAGAGCGGGTCCCTGAGGTCCCCATCATAAGTCGAGAGCACCTGCCGCAACTCGAGAAAATCCAGGAGGATCTCCCCTCCAGGCAAGATGAGGCCCATTTCCGCTGAGGCGTCTTGAGGCTAATCACACCTAACCTCTGGAACTTCCAAAGGGTCCTTCACACCCTTGCTGCAACTCAAGAGTTCTCCGACATATCCGTCTGCACTGGAGAGGAAGCACGAGAGTCCCACCCACATCCAGAGGAGCCCCATTTCTGCATCTTAGCTCCAGAGGTGGGATCCTTTCCGTGCGTTGTCTGGAAAGAATTCACCGAGTTCCCATCGCAATTCAAGAGGAGGCGCTCTCCACAGGAAAGGCGAGAGGAACTCCAGTGTCGTGCCACCATTCGCAGAGTCCCCCAGATGTCTCAGTCCATTCCAGGAAACCTGTTTCCCTGCACTGCCTCGACTTTCTAGCCGAGGATCGACTCACACCACGGTGGCACGTGGGACAGCCCTGTGGGAAAGCTTCTTGGAAAGCCTCGTGTGAAAGCCTCGAGGGAAAGCCACAGATCCTTGATCCACGTGAAGGAAAGCGTGACATTGCTGCTACAGCTCGGGAGGAAAGCCCACGTGCATGCCTCCCCTCGAGACGAGGACTGACTCCCCGGGGAGACCTCAGAAGTACCCAAAGATCCATGTCAGCACCGGAGAGGAATCCTCAGGTTCTGGCACCGACTCCACACAAGGTCTTAGGCCCCGGCATAGACGGGAGAGGAATCCCAAGAGGCCCCCGAGCAACTCGCATGGGGCCTGGCCTTTCCTGAGGGCACCAGAGCGGGTCCCTGAGGTCCCCGTCGTAAGTCGAGGGCACCTGCCGCAACTCGAGAAAATCCAGGAGGTTCTACCCTCCAGGCGAGATGAGGCCCATTACCGCTGAGGCATCTCGAGGCTAATCACACCTAACCTATGGAACTTACAAAGGGTCCTTCACGCCCTTGCTGCAACTCAAGAAGCTCCCCACATACCCGTCTCCACTCGAGAGGAAGCCCGAGAGTCCCGCCCACATCCAGAGGAGCCCCGTTACTGCCTCCTAGCTCGAGAGGAGGGATCCTTTCACTGAGTGGTCGGTCAAGTATTCCCGGAGTTCCCGTCTCATCTCAAGAGGAGGCGCTCCACAGGAAAGGCGAGAGGAACTCCAGATTCGTGCACCCATTCCCAGAGGCCCCCAGATGTCTCAGTCCATTCCATGGAAACCTGTTTCTCCTGCACTGCCTCAACTTTCTAGCCTAGGATCGACACACAACACGGTGGCACGTGGGACAGCCCTTTGGGAAAGTCTCGTGGGAAAGCCTCGTGGAAAAGACTCGTGGGAAAGCCTCGAGGGAAAGCCGCAGATACCTTGATCCACGCGAAGGGAAGCGTGACACTGCTGCTACAGCTCGGGAGGAAAGCGCACGTGCATGCCCCCACTCGAGATGAGGACTGACTCCCGTGGGAGACTGGAGAAGTACCCAAGATCCTTGTCAGCACTGCAAAGGAATCCTCAGGTTCCGGCACCGACTCCACACAAGGTCTTAGGCCCTGGCATCGACGGGAGAGGAACCCCGAGAGGGCCCTGAGTAACTCGCATGGGGACTGGTGTTTCCTGAGGCCACCAGAGCGGGTCTCTGAGGTCCCTGTCGTAAGTCGAGAGCACCTGCCGCAACTCGAGAAAATCCAAGAGGTTCTCCCTCCAAGCGAGATGAGGCCCATTTACACGGAGGCGTCTCGAGGCTAATCACACCTAACCTCTGGAACTTCCAACGGGTCCTTCACACCCTTGCTGCAACTCAAGAAGTTCTACGACATACCCGTCTCCACTCGAGACGAAGCACGTGAGTCCCGCCTACATCCAGAGGAGCCCCGTTTCCGCCTCCTAGCTCGAGAGGGGCGATCCTTTCCCTGCGTGCTCGGGAAAGAATTCCCGGCATTCCCGTCGCATCTCAAGAGCAGGCGCTCTCCACAGGAAAGGAGAGAGGAACTCTAGGTTCGTGCCATCATTCCCAGAGTCCCCAGATGTCTCAGTCCATTACAGGGAAACCTGTTTTCCGTGCACTGCGTCGACTTTCAAGACGAGGATCGACTCACACCACGGTGGCACGTGGAACAGCCCTGTGGGAAAGCCTCGTGGAAAGCCTCGTGGGAAAGCCTCGAGGGAAAGCCACAGATCCCTTCATACACCGAAGGGAAGCGTGACACTGCTCCTACAGCTCGGAGGAAAGCGCACGTGCATGCCCCACTCGAGACAGGACTGACTCCCCTGGGGAGACACCAGAAGTACCCACGATCCACGTAAGCACTGGAGAGGAATCCTCAGGTTCCGGCACCCACTCCACACAATATCTTAGGCCCCTGCATCGACGGGAGAAGAATCCCGAGAGGCCCCCGAGCATCTCGCATGGGGACTGGCCTTACCTGAGGCCACCAGAGCGGGTCCCTGAGGTCCCCGTCGTAAGTCGAGAGCACCTGCCGCAACTCGAGAAAATCCAGGAGATTCTCCCATCCAGGCGAGATGAGGCCCATTTTCGCTGAGGCGTCTCGAGGCTAATCACACCTAACCTCTGGAACTTACAAAGGGTCCTTCACACCAATGCTGCAACTCAAGAAGTTCCCCGACATTACCGTCTCCACTCGAGAGGAAGCACGAGAGTCCCGCCCACATCCAGAGGAGCCCCGTTTCCGCCTCCTAGCTCGAGAGGAGGGATCCTTTCCCTGCGTGGTCGGGAAAGAATTCCCGGCATTTCCGTCGCATCTCAAGAGGAGGCGCTCTCCACAGGAAAGGCGAGAGGAACTCCAGGGTCGTGCCACCAATCCCAGAGTCCTCCAGATGTCTCAGTCCATTCCAGGGAAACCTGTTTTCCAGCGCTGCGTCGACTTTCAAGCTGAGGATCGACTCACACCACGGTGGCACGTGGACAGCCCTGTGGGAAAGCCTCGTGGGAAAGCCTCTTGGGAAAGCCTCGAGGGAAAGCCACAGATCCCTTGATCCACGCGAAGGGAAGCGTGACACTGCTGCTACAGCTCGGGAGGAAAGCGCACGTGTATGCCCCCACTCGAGACGAGGACTGACTCCCCTGTGGAGACTCCAGAAGTACCCCAAGATCCATGTCAGCACCGGAGAGGATTCCTCAGGTTCCGGCACCAACTCCACACAAGATCTTAGGCCCCGGCATCGACGGGAGAGGAATCCTGAGAGGCCCCCGAGCAACTCGCATGGCGACTGGCCTTTCCTTAGGCCACTAAAGCGGGTCCCTGAGGTCCCCGTCGTAAGTCGAGAGAACCTGCCGCAACTCGAGAAATACAGGAGGTTCTCACCTCCAGGCGAGTTGAGGCCCATTTCCGCTGAGGCGTCTCGAGGCTAATCAATTCTAACAACCGAAACTTCCAAAGGGTCCTTCACACCCTTGCTGCAACTCAAGAAGTTCCCCGACATAACCGTCTCCACTTGAGAGGAAGCACGAGAGTCCCGGCCACATCCAGAGGAGCCACGTTTCAGCCTCCTAGCTTGAGAGGAGGGATCCTTTCCCTGCGTGGTCGGGAAAGAATTCCCGGCGTTCCCGACGCATCTCAAGAGGAGGCGATCTCCACAGGAAAGGCGAGAAGAACTCCAGAGTCGTGCCACCATTCCCAGAGTCAACCAGATGTCTCAGTCAATTGCAGGGAAACCTGTTTTCCGTGCACTGCCTCGACTTTCAAGCCGAGGATCGACTCACACCACGGTGGCACGTGGGACAGCCCTGTGGAAAGCCTCGTGGGAAAGCCTCGTGGGAAAGCCTCGAGGGAAAGCCCCTGATCCTTGGATCCACGCGAAGGGAATCATGACACTGCTGCTACAGCTCGGGAGGAAAGCGCACGTGCGTGTCCCACTCGAGACGAGGACTGACTCCCCTGGGGAGACACCAGAAGTACCCCAAGATCCACATAAGCACTGGAGAGGAATCCTGAGGTTCCGGCACCCACTCCACACAATATCTTAGGCCCCTGCATCGACGGCAGAGGAATCCGAGAGGTCCCCGAGCATCTCGCATGGGGACTGGCCTTTCCTGAGGCCACCAGAGCGGGTCCCTGAGGTCCCCGTCGTAATTCGAGAGCACCTGCCGCAACTCGAGAAAATCCACGAGGTTCTCCCATCCAGGTGAGATGAGGCCCATTTTCGCTGAGGTGTCTCGAGGCTAATCACACCTAACCTCTGGAACTTACAAAGGGTCCTTCACACCCTTGCTGCAACTCAAGAAGTTCCCCGACATAACCGTCTCCACTCGAGAGGAAGCACGAGAGTCCCGCCCACATCCAGAGGAGCCCCGTTTCCGCCTCCTAGCTCGAGAGGAGGGATCCTTTCCCTGCGTGGTCGGGAAAGAATTCCCGGCATTTCCGTCGCATCTCAAGAGGAGGCGCTCTCCACAGGAAAGGGGAGAGGAACTCCAGGGTCGTGCCACCAATCCCAGAGTCCTCCAGATGTCTCAGTCCATTCCAGGGAAACCTGTTTTCCCAGCGCTGCGTCGACTTTCAAGCCGAGGATCGACTCACACCACGGTGGCACGTGGACAGCCCTGTGGGAAAGCTCGTGGGAAAGCCTCGTGGGAAAGCCTCGAGGGAAAGCCACAGATCCCTTGATCCACGCGAAGGGAAGCGTGACACTGCTGCTACAGCTCGAGGAAAGCGCACGTGCATGCCCCCACTCGAGAGGAGGACTGACTCCCCTGTGGAGACTCCAGAAGTACCCCAAGATCCATGTCAGCACTGGAGAGGATTCCTCAGGTTCCGGCACCAACTGCCACAAGATTCTTAGGCCCCGGCATCGACGGGAGAGGAATCCTGAGAGGCCCGAGCAACTCGCAACAGGACTGGCCTTTCCTGGCCACAAAGCAGGTCCCTGATGGTCCCGTCGTAAGTCGAGGAGCACCTGCCCCAACTCCCCAACTCGAGAAAATACAGGAGGTTCTCCCCTCCAGGCGAGATGAGGCCCATTTCCTGAGGCGTCTCGAGGCTAATCAATTCTAACAACTGGAACTTCCAAAGGGTCCTTCACACCCTTGCTGCAACTCAAGAAGTTCTCCGACATATCCGTCTGCACTCGAGAGGAAGCACCGAGAGTTCCACCCACATCCAGAGGAGCCCCATTTCTGCCTCTTAGCTCCAGAGGT
>NW_017199660.1:0-7258 GCF_001704415.2 Capra hircus
GTCAGACCTCCAGGCCTGCTCCAACGGCCTCAGTTCCAGAGTCAGGGCCGTGTGTCTCCCTGCATTTTCTGAGCCTTGGGAACACATTCCTAGGTCAGAACAGTCCTGCCCATGGGGAAGGAGGCTGCGGAGTGTGTCTGAGGGGTCGGGTGCCATGCTGGGGTCCAATTCCAGCGAGCATGGGGCCCTCCCTACGGCCCGGGCTCCAGGGAAAATTGTCCTTGAAAAAAATGACCTCCAAGAAGCGCTTTTCCAGCAGGCTGGGATGCAGAGTTCACAGGATGCGGGAAAGTGATCGTCCTTCAGGGAAGAAGAGGCAGCCACCCAGTGTGTGTTTGCAAGCCTGTATTTGGAAGAAACTGGTTAGCTCCTTCAAGGGGAGACCTCCAGGTCTGCTCAGAGGACCGAAATTCCAGAGGCAGCACCATGCATCTCCCCTGTCCTTTCTGAGCCTTGGAAAGACATGCCTAGCTTATAGCGGTATTGCTCATGAAGAAGCAGGATGCAGGAATGTGTCAGACATGACTGGGTGCCTTCCTGGGTTCAGCTCCGTGAGGGGCCTTTCCACTCAAAGTAGGTCCCATGCCTCCTTGGGGAGGAAGTGGGGCCCGCTTGCCTCCAAATTGCCAAAGGCTGGAACAAAGCTAGTTCTATCAGAGGTAAGAAAAGAGCAATTGGATGGATGTGGAAGCTGTTGCTGGGCCGCACTGCTTCAGGCCCCCCACCCCTCCGCCCCCGAGAGAAACAGGCGCCCTGTGGCCCCTAGGTCCTGGATGCAGTTTCACACATAGAATGTGTCCCCATAGGAGCCAAGAATTTTCCTGACAGACCTAGGCTCACTAGAGCTCTCCTACAGAGCAAAGGGGATGGGACAGATGTGTGGCTGTGGCTCTGCCTTTCCCTGGGAGTGTGGAGCCGCTCCCTATGGCCCCGGGCTCCAGGGGAAGTTGCCCCTGAATAATGACCTCCAAGAAGCGCTTTTCCAACTGGCTGAGACGTGGAGTTCTCAGGATGCAGGGAAAGCGAGTGTCCTTCGGGGAAGCAAAGGCAGTCACCTGTTATCATGACTTACTAGAATAGTAGGTACCTTCTCCGGTTGGGCAGAGGCCTTCCCTACCTGATCTGAAAAAGAAAATGAAGTAGCTCGCTGATTTGAGAAATAATTCCCAGACTTGGGTTTCCAACCAGTATAGAATCCGACAATGGCCCTGTCTTTGTAGCCGCGTTAATTAACAGGTATGTGAAGCTCTAAATATCAGTGGAAATTACATACAGCATATAGGCCCCAGTGTTCTGGAATGGTGGAAAGAAACAACCAAACTCTTGAAGAGACACTTTCAAAATGGATCATAGAGACTGACTGTACGTGGATGGGCTTGCTTCCGGCAGACTTACTCATATTACGGGTAACCGCACGTTCCCACAGTTGTTGTCCTTATGAAATTTTCTATGGGAGACCCCCTCCCACAGTGAGGCAGGTGTTAGCAGATTTGCCACAAGTAAGGGGGTGGGATTTCACAGCAGATGGAACAATTAGGTAAGGTAATAAATCAGGTAACTAAGTTTGTATAAAAAAGAATATCATTCCCCCTTGAGGAACAGATTCATGAATTTGTGCTCAGTGATCAGGTGTGGCTCAATGACTGGAAACACAATTCCTTGGCCTGACATCGGAAAGGTCCTTTACTGTTGTTTTAGCCACAATTCTGAAAGAGATGGGAATACCAGACCACCTAACCTGCCTCTTGAGAAATCTGGATGAAGGTCAGGAAGCAACAGTTAGAGCAGGACATGGAACAACAGACTGGTTCCAAAAAGGAAAAGGAGTATGTCAAGGCTGTATATTGTCACCCTGTTTATTTAACTTCTATGCAGAGTACATCATGAAAAATGCTGGGATGGAAGATACATAAGCTGGAATCAAGATTGCCGGTAGAAATATCAATCAACTTAGATATGCAGATGACACCACCATTATGGCAGAACGTGAAGAGGAACGGGTATGTCGGGGAACTTCTTGAGTTGCAGCAAGGGTGTGAAGGACCCATTGGAAGTTCCAGAGGTTAGGTGTGGTTAGTCTCGAGATGCCTCAGCGGAAATGGGCCTCATGTCGCCTGGAACGGAGAGGCTCCTGGATATTCCCGAGTTTCAGCAGGTGCTCTCGAGTTACGACAGGGATTCAGGGACCCGCTCTGGCGGCCGCAGGAAAGGCCAGTTATCATGCGTGTTGCTAGGGGGCCTCTCGTGATTCCTCTCCCGTCGATGCCGGGGCCTAAGACCTTGTGTGGAGTCGGGGCCGGAAGCTGAGGATTCCTCTCCAGTGCTGACATGGATTTTGGGGTACTTCTGGAGTCTCCACAAAGGAGTCGGGCCTCGTCTCGAGTGGGGGCATGAGCGTGCCCTTTCCTCCCATGCTGTAGCAGCAGTGTCACGCTTCCCCTTGCGTGGACCAAGGGATCTGTGGCTTTCCCTCGAGTCTTTCCCACGAGGCTTTCCCACAGGGCTGTCCCACGTGTCACGGTGGTGTGAGTCGATCCTCGGCGTGAAAGCCAAGGCAGTGCAGGGAAAACAGGTTCCTGTGGAACGGACTGAGATATCTGGGGGAGACTTGGAATGGTGGCACGACCCTGCATTTCCTCTTCCCTTTCCTTTGGAGAGCGCCTCCTCTTGAGATGCGATGGGAATGCCGGGAATTCTTTCCCGACCAAGCAGGGAAAGGATCCGTCCTCTCGAGTTATGAGCCGGAAACGGAGCTCCTCTGGACGTGGCCGGGACCCTCGTGCTTCCTCTTGAGTGGAAACGGGTATGTCGGGGAACTTCTTGAGTTGCAGCATGGCTGTGAAAGACTCTTTGGAAGTTCCAGAGGTCAAGTGTGATTAGCCTCGAGACACCTCAGTGGAAACGGGCCTCATCTCGCCTGCAGGGGAGAGCCTCCTGGATTTTACCGAGTTGCGGCAGGTGCTCTTGACTTACGACGGGGACTTCATGGACCCGCTCTGGTGACCTCAGGAAAGGCCAGTCCCCATGCGAGTTGCTAGGGGCCTGTCGCTGTTCCTCTCCCATCGATGCCAGGGCCTAAGACCTTGTGTGGAGTCGGGCCGGAACCTGAGGATTCCTCTCCAGGGCTGACATGCATCTTGGGGTACTTCTGGATTCTCCCCAGGGGAGTCAGTCCTCGTCTCGAGTGGGGCATGCACGTGCGCTTTCCTCCCAAGCTGTAGCAGCAGTGTCACGCTTCCCTTCCCGTGTATCCTAGGATCAGTGGCTTTCCTTCGAGGCTTTCGAGGCTTTCCCACGAGGCTTTCCCACCAGGCTTTCCCACAGGGTGTCCCACGTGCCACCGTGGTGTCAGTTGATCCTCGGCTTGAAAGTCGAGGCAGTGCCGGGAAATCAGGCTTCCGTGGAATGGACTGAGACATCTGGAGGATCTGGGAATGGTGGCACGACCCTGGAGTTCCTCTCGCCTTTCCTGTGGAGAGCGCCCCCTCTTGAGATGTGACGGGAACGCGGGAATCTTTCCCGACCACGCAGGGAAAGGATCCCTCCTCTCGAGCTAGGAGGCGGAAACGGGGCTCCTCTGGATGTGGGCGGGACTCTCGTGCTTCCTCTCGAGTGGAAACGGGTATGTCGGGGAACTTCTTGAGTTGCAGAAAGGGTGTGAAGGACCCTTTGGAAATTCCAGAGGTTAGGTGTGATTAGCCTCGAGACATCTCAGCAGAAATGGGCCTCATCTCGCCTGGAAGGGAGAACCTCCTGGATTTTCTCGAGTTGCGGCAGGCGCTCTCGACTTACGACGGGGTCCTCAGGGACCCGCTCTGGTGGCCTCAGGAAAGGCCATTCCCCATGCGAGTTGCTCAGGGCCTTTCGGGATTCCTCTCCCATCGATGCCCAGGCCTAAGACCTTGTGCGGTGTCGGTTCCGGAACCTGAGGATTCCTCTCCAGTGCTGACATGGATCTTGGGCTACTTCTGGAGTCTCCCCAGGGAAGTCAGTCCGCGTCTCGTGTGGGGGCAGGCAGGTGCGCTTTCCTCCAGAGCTGTAGCAGCAGTGTCACGGTTCCCTTCGCGTGGATCAAGGGATCTGTGGCTTTCCCTAGAGGCTTTCACACGAGGCTTTGCCACGAGGCTTTCCCACAGGGCTGTCCCTCGTGCCACCGTAGTGTGAGTCGATCCTCGGCTTGAAATTCGAGGCAGTGCAGGGAAAACAGGTTTCCCTGGAATGGACTGAGACATCTGGGGGACTCTTGGAATGGTGCAAGACCTTGGAGTTCCTCTCGCCTTTTCTGTGGAGAGCGCCTCCTCTTGAGATGCGACGGGAACGCCGGGAATTCTTTCCCGACCAGGCAGGGAAAGGATCCCTCCTCTCGAGCTAGTAGGCGGAAACGGGGCTCCTCTGGATTTGGGCGGGACTCTCGTGCTCCTCTCGAGTGGAGACGGGTATGTCGGGGAACTTCTTGAGTTTCAGCAAGGATGTGAAGGACGTTTGGAAGTTCCAGAGGTTAGGTGTGATTAGCCTGGGGACGCCTCAGAGGAAACGGGCCTCATCTCGCCTGGAGGGAGAACCTCCTGGATTTTCTCGAGTTGCGGCAGTTGCTCTCGACTTATGCCTGGGGACCTCAGGGACCCGCTCTGATGTCCTCAGGAAAGGCCAGTCCCCATGCTAGTTGCTCGGGGCCTCTCGGGATTCTTCTCCCGTCGATGCCGGGCCTAAAACCTTGTTTGGAGTCGGTGCGGAATGTGAGGATTCCTCTCCAGTGCTGACGTGGATCTCGGGCTACTTCTGGAGTCTCCCCAGGGGAGTCAGTCCTCGTCTCGAGTGGGGCATGCACGTGCGCTTTCCTCCCGAGCTGTAGCAGCAGTGTCTCGCTTCCCTTCGCGTGAATCAAAGCAACTGTGGCATCCCTTGAGGCTTTCCCACGAGGCTTTCTCTCGAGGCTTTCCCACGAGGCTTTCCCACAGGGCTGTCCCACGTGCCACCGTGGTGTGAGTCCATCCTCGGCTTGAAAGTAGAGGCAGTGCAGGGAAAACAGGTTTCCCTGGAATGGACTGAGACATCTGGGGGACTCAGGGAATGGTGGTACGACCCTGGAGTTCCTCTCGCCTTTCCTGTGGAGATCGCCTCCTCTTGAGATGCGCCGGGAACACTGGTAACTCTTTCCCGATCACTGAGGGAAAGGATCCCTCCTCTCGAGCTAGGAGGCGGAAACGGGGCTCCTCTGAATTTGGGCGGGACTCTCGTGCTTCCTCTCGAATGGAGACGGGTATGTTGGGATCTCCTTGAGTTGCAGCAAGGGTGTGAAGGACCCTTTGTAATTCCAGAGGTTAGGTGTGATTAGCCTTGAGACACCTCAGCGGAAATGTTCCTCATCTCGCCTGGAAGGGAGAACCTCCTGGATTTTCTCAGTTGCAGGCAGGTGCTACGGACTTAGCGGGGAACTCAGGGACCCGCTCTGGTGGCCTCAGGAAAGGCCAGTCCCCATGCGATTTGGGGGGCATCTCGGGAATCCTCTCCCATTGGTGCCGGGGCCTAAGACCTTGTGTGGAGTCGGTGCCTGAAACTGAGGATTCCTCTCCAGTGCTGACATGGAACTTGGGGTATTTCTGGAGTCTCCCCAGGGGAGTCAGTCCTCGTCTCGAGTGGGGGCATGCACGTGCGCTTTCCTCCCGAGCTGTAGCAGCAGTGTCACGCTTCCCTTCGCTTGGATCAAGGGATCTGTGGCTTTCTCTCGAGGCTTTCCCATGAGGCTTTCCCACGAGGCTTTCCCACAGGGTTGTCCCACGTGCCACCGTGGTGTGAGTCCATCCTCGGCTTGAAAGTCGAGGCAGTGCAGGGAAAACAGGTTTCCCTGGAATGGACTGAGACATCTGGGGGACTCTTGGAATGGTGGCAAGACCTTGGAGTTCCTCTCGCCTTTTCTGTGTAGAGCGCCCCCTCTTGAGCTGCGATGGAAGGCCAGGAATTCTTTCCCGAACACGCAGGAAAAGGAACCCTCCTCTCGAGCTAGGAGGCGGAAAAGGGGCTCCTCTGGATGTGGGCGGGACTCTCGTGCTTCCTCTCGAGTCGAGACGGGTATGTCGTGGAACTTCTTGAGTTGCAGCAAGGGTGTGAAGGACCCTTTGGAAGTTCCAGAGGTTAGGTGTGATTAGCCTGGGGAAGCCTCAGAGGAAATGGGCCTCATCTCCCCTGGAGGGGAACCTCCTGCATTTTCTTGAGTTGGTGCAGGTGCTCTCGACTTACGACGGGGTTCTCAGGACCCGATCTGGTGGCCTCAGGAAAGGCCAGTCCCCATGCGAGTTGCTCGGGGCCTCTCGGGATTTCTCTCCCGTCGATGCCGGGGCCTAAGACCTTGTGTGGAGTCGGTGCCGGAACCTGAGGATTCCTCTCCAGTGCTGACATAGATCTTGGGGTACTTCTGGAGTCTCCCCAGGGAGTCAGTCCTCGTCTCGAGTGGGGGCATGCAGGTGCGCTTTCCTCCTGAGCTGTAGCAGCAGTGTCACGCTTCTCTTCGCATGGATCAAGGGATCTGTGGCTTTCCCTCAAGGATTTCCCAAAGGGCTGTCCCCACGTGCCACCGTGGTGTGAGTGGATCCTCGTCCTGAAATTCGAGGCAGTGTAGGGAAACAGGTTTCCCTGGAATGGACTGAGACATCTGGGGACTCTGGGAATTGTGGCACGACCCTGGAGTTCCGCTCGCCTTTCCTGTGGAGAGTGCCTCCTCTTGAGATGCGACGGGAACGCCGGGAATTCTTTCCCGACCAATCAGGCAAAGGATACCTCCTCTCGTGCTAGGAGGCGGAAACGGGGTTCCTCTAGATGTGGGCGGGACTCTCGTGCTTCCTCTCGAGTGAAGACGGGTATGTCGGCGAACTTCTTAGTTTTAGCAAGTGTGTGAAGGGCCCTTTGGAAGTTCCAGAGGTTTGGTGTGATTAGCCTGGAGACGCCTCAGCGGAAAGGGCCTCATCTCGCCTGGAGGGGAGAACCTCCTGGATTTTCTCGAGTTGCGGCAGGTGCTCTCGACTTACATCGGGGACATCAGGATCCCGCTCTGGTGGCCTCAGGAAAGGCAGGTCCCCATACGAGTTGCTCGGGCCTCTCGGGATTCCTCCCCTCGATGCCGGGGCCTAAGTCCTTGTGTGGAGTCTGTGCCGGAACCTGAGGATTCCTCTCCAGGGCTGACATGGATCTTGGGTACTTTCTGTAGTCTCTCCCAGGGAGTCAGTCCTGGTCTCGAGTGTGGACATGCAAGTGCGCTTTCCTC
>NW_017199661.1:0-7258 GCF_001704415.2 Capra hircus
AGTCCCCCCACATCCAGAGGAGCCCCGTTTCCGCCTCATAGCTCGAGAGGATTGATTCTCTCCCTGTGTCGTCGGGAAAGGATTCCTGGCATTCCGCGCATCTGAACAGGAGGCGTTCTCCACAGGAAAGGCGAGAGGAAATCCAGGGTCGTGCCACCATTCCCAGAGTTCCCCAGATGTCTCAGTCCATTCCAGGGAAACCTGTTTTCCCTGCACTGCCTCGAATTTCAAGCCGAGGATCGATTCACACCACAGTGGCACGTGGGACAGCCTTGTGGGAAAGCCTCGTGGGAAAGCCTCGAGGGAAAGCCACAGATCCCTTGATCCACGCGAAGGGAAGCGCGACACTGCTGCTACAGTTCGAGAGGAAAGCCCATGTGCATGCCCCCACACGAGACGAGGACTGACTCCCCTGGGGAGACTCCAGAGGTTCCCCAAGATCCATGTCAGCACTGGAGGGAATCCTCAGGTTGCAGCACGACTCCACACAAGGTCTTAGGCCCCGGCATCGACGGGAGAGGAATCCCGAGAGGCCCCGAGCAACTCGCATGGGGACTGACCGTTCCTGAGGCCACCAGAGCGGGTCCCTGAGGTCCCCGTCGCAAGTCGAGAGCACCTTCTGCAACCGAGAAAATCCAGGAGGTTGTCCCTCCAGGCGAGATGAGGCCCATTTCCAATGAGGCGTCTCGAAGCTAATCAAAACTAACCTCTGGAACTTCCAAAGGGTCCGTCACACCCTTGCTGCAACTCAAGAATTTCCCCGACATACTCGTCTCCACTCGAGAGGAAGAACGACAGTCCCGCCCACATCCAGAGGAGCCCCGTTTCTGCCTCCTAGCTCGAGAGGAGGGATCCTTTCCCTGCGTGGTCGGTCAAGTATTCCCGGCGTTCCGGTCGCATCTCAAGAGGAGCCGCTCTCACAGGAAAGGCGAGAGGAACTCCAGGGTCGTGCCACCATTCCCAGAGTCCCCCAGATGTCTCAGTCCTCTGCATGGAAACCTGTTTTCCCTGCACTGCCTCCACTTTCAAGCCGAGGATCGACTCACACCACGGTGGCACGTGGGACAGCCTTGTGGGAAAGCCTCGTGGGAAAGCCTCGAGGCAAAGCCACAGATCCCTTGATCCACGCGAAGGGAAGCGCGACACTGCTGCTACAGCTCGGGAGGAAATGCACACGTGCATGCCCCCACTCGGGACGAGGACTGACTCCCCTGGGGATTCTCCAGAATACACCAAGATCCATGTCAGTACTGGAGAGGAATCCTCAAGTTCCGGCACCCACTCCACACAAGATCTTAAGCCCCGGCATCGACGGGAGAGAAGAATCCCGAGAGGCCCCCAAGCAACTCGCATCGGGACTGGCCTTTCCTGAGGCCACCAGAGCTGGTCCCTGATGTCCCCGTCGTAACACGAGAGCACCTGCCTCAACTCGAGAGTATCGAGGAGGTTCTCCCCTCCAGGCGAGATGAGGCCCATTTCCGCTGAGGCGTCTCGAGGCTAATCACACCGAAGCTCTGGAACTTCCAAAGGGTCCTTCACACCCTTGCTGTAACTCAAGAAGTTCCCCGACATACCAGTCTCCACTCGAGAGGAAGCACGAGAGTTCGCCCACATCCAGAGGAGCCCCGTTTCCGCCTCCTAGCTCGAGAGGAGGATCCTTTCCCTGCGTGGTCGGGAAAGAATTCCGGCCTTCCTGTCGCATCTCAAGAGGAGGCGCTCTCCACAGGAAAGGCGAGAGGAACTCCAGGGTCGTGCCACCATTCCCAGAGTCCCCAGATGTCTCTGTCCATTCCAGGGAAACCTTTTTCCCTGCACTGCCTGGACGTTCAAGCCGAGGATCGACTCACACCACGGTGGCTCGTGGGACAGCTCTGTGGGAAAGCCTCGTGGGAAATCCTCGGAAAGCCTCAAGCGACAGCCACAGATGATCCATGGGAAGCGTGAAACTGCTGTTACAGCTCGGGAGGAAAGCACGTGCATGCCCCCACTCGAGAGGAGGACTGACTCCACTGGGAGACTCCAGAAGTACCCAAGATCCATGTCGGCACTGGAGAGGAATCCTCAGGTTCCGGCAACTCCACACAAACTCGCATGCCTTTCCTGAGGCCACCAGAGCGGGTCCCTGAGGTCCCCGTCGTAAGTGAGAGCACCTGCCGCAACTCGAGAAAATCCAGGAGGTTCTCCCCTCCAGGCGATGAGGCCCATTTGTGCTGAGGCGTCTCGAGGCTAATCACACCAAAACTCTGGAACTTCCAAAGGGTCCTTCACACCCTTTCTGCAACTCAAGAAGTTCCCCGACATACCCGTCTCCACTCGAGAGGAAGCACGAGAGTCCGCCCACATCCAGAGGAGCCCCGTTTCCGCCTCCTAGCTCGAGGGAGGGATCCTTTCCCTGCGTGGTCGGGAAAGAATTCCCGGCATTCCCGTCGCATCTCAAGAGGAGGCGCTCCACAGGAAAGGCGAGAGGAACTCCAGGGTCGTGCCACCATTCCCAGAGTCCCCCAGATGTCTCAGTCCATTCCAGGGAAACCTGTTTTCCTGCACTGCCTCGACTTTCAAGCGAGGATCGACTCACACCACGTGGCACGTGGGACATCCTGTGGGAAAGCCTGGGAAAGCCTCGGGGGAAAGCCTCGAGGAAAGCCACAGATCCCTTGATCCACGCGAAGGGAAGTGCGACCCTGCTGCTACAGCTCGGAGGAAAGCGCACGTGCATGCCCCACTCGAGACGAGGACTGACTCCCCTGGGGAGACTCCAGAAGTACCCCAAGATCCATGTCAGCACTGGAGAGGAATCCTCAGGTTCCAGCACCGACTCTACACAAGATCTTAGGCCCGGGCATCGATGGAGAGGAATTCTGAGTGTCCCCGAACAACTCGCATGGGGACTGGCCTTTCCTGAGGCCACCAGAGCGGGTCCCTGAGGTCGCCGTCGTAAGTCGACAGCACCTACCGCATCTCGATAAAATCCAGGAGGTTCTCCCCTCCAGGCGAGATGAGTCCCATTTGTGCTGAGGCGTCTCGAGGCTAATCAGACCAAACCTCTGGAACTTCCAAAGGGTCCTTCACAACCTTTCTGCAACTCAAGAAGTTGCCCAACATACCCGTCTCCACTCGAGAGGAAGCACGAGAGTCCCGCCGACATCCAGAGGAGCCCCGTTTCCGCCTCCTAGCTCGAGAGGAGGGATCCTTTCCCTGCGTGTTCGGCAAAGAATTCCAGGGGTTCCAGTCGCATCTCAAGAGGAGGCGCTCCCACAGGAAAGGCGAGAGGAAAACCAGGGTCGTGCCACATTCCCAGAGTCCCCAGATGCCTCAGTCCATTCCAGGGAAACCTGTTTTCCCTGCACTGCTCGACTTTCAAGCCGAGGATCGACTCACACCACGGTGTCACGTGGGACAGCCCTGTGGGAAAGCCTCGTGGGAAAGCTTCGAGGGAAAGCCTCGAGGGAAAACAAGAAACCCCCTGATCAACCCAACGGGAAAATTGACTCTGCTCCTAATGCTCCGGAGAAAAGCGCACGTGCATGCCCCATTGGAGACGAAGATGACTCCCCTGTGGAGACTCCAGTAGTACCCCAAGATCCATTTCAGCACTGGAGAGGAAACCTCAGGTTCGGGCACCGATTCCAAAAAAGGTCTTAGGCCCATCATCGACCGGAGAGGAATCCCGAGAGGCCCCTTAGCAACTCGCAAGTCGACTGGCATTACCTGAGCGGACCAGAGCGGGTTACATAAGTCCCGGTCGTAACTGGAGAGCACCTGCTGAAACTCGAGAAAACCCAGGAGGTTCTCCCCTGCAGTCGAGATGAGGCCCATTTCCGCTGAGGCGTCTCGAGTCTAATCACACCTAACCTCTGGAACTTCCAAAGGGTCCTTCACACCCTTGCTGCAACTCAAGAAGATCCCCGACATACCTCTCTCCACACGAGAGGAAGAACGAGAGTCCCGCCCACATACAGAGGAGCCCCGTTTCCGCCTCCTAGCTCGAGAGGAGGGATCCTTTCCCTGCATGGTCGGGAAAGAACTCCCGGCGTTCCTGTCTCATCTCAAGAGGAGGCGCTCCCCACAGGAAAGGCGAGAGGAACTCCAGGTCGCCACCATTCCCAGAGTCCCCAGATGTCTCAGTCCATTCCAGGGAAACCTGTTTTCCCTGCACTGCCTCGACTTTCAAGCCAAGGATCAACTCACACCACGGTGGCACGTGGGACAGCCCTGTGGAAAGCCTCGTGGGAAAGCCTCTGGGAAAGCCTCGAGGGAAAGCCACAGATCCCTTGATCCAAGCGAAGGGAAGCGTGACAGTTCTGCTACAGCTCGTGAGGAAAGCGAACGTGCATGCCCCACTCGAGACGAGGACTGACTCCCCTGGGGAGACTCCAGAAGTACCGCAAGATGCATGTCAGCACTGGAGAGGAATCCTCAGGTTCCGGCACCAACTCCACCCAAGGTCTTAGGCCCCGGCGTCGAAGGGAGAGGAATCCCGAGAGGCCCCCGAGCAACTCGCATGGGGACTGGCCTTTCCTGAGGCCACCAGAGCGGGTCCCTGAGGTCCCCGTCGTAAGTCAAGAGCACCTGCCGCAACTCGAGAAAATCCAGGAGGTTCTCCCTCCAGGCGAGATGAGGCCCATTTCCGCTGAGGCGTCTCGAGGCTAATCACACCTAACCCCTGGAACTTCCAAAGGGTCCTTCACACCCTTGCTGCAACTCAAGAAGTTCCCCAACATATCTGACTCCACTCGAGAAGAAGCACGAGAGTCCCGCCCACATCCAGAGGAGCCCCGTTTCCGCCTCGTACCTCGCGGTCAGGTATCTTTTTCCTGTATGTTCCGGAAAGAATTCCAGGTGTTCCCGTCGCATCTCATGAGGAGGCGCTCTCCAAAGGAAAGGCGAGAGAAACTCCAGTGTTGTGCCATCATTCCAAGAGTCCCCCAGATATCTCAGTGTGCCGGGGTCCTGCCCCGCTGGATCCAGGGAATTCGACGGATGGACGGCGTTGACGTGGAAAGTCTTGTGTATTTATTAATGTAAGATGAGATTAAGAAATTATAGGGTAGTAAGAAGATTAACTGGAGGAAAAAGGCTGAATAGCTAGGTTTACGCGGAAGGCCAATAAAATTCCCGACAAGGAATTTTCTGGCGGATTCTGGGAATGGTGGCACGACCCTCGAGTTCCTCTTGCCTTTCCTGTGGAGAGCGCCTCCTCTTGAGATGCGCCGGGAACGCCGGGAATTCTTTCACGACCACACAGGGAAACGATCCCTCCTCTGGATCTATCAGGCGGAAACGGGGCTCCTCTGGATGTGGGCGGGACTCTCGTGCTTTCTCTCGAGTGGAGACGGGTATGTCGGGGAACTTCTTGAGTTGCAGCAAGGGTGTGAAGGACCCTTTGGAAGTTCCAGATGTTAGATGTGATTAGCCTCTAGACGCCTCAGCGGAAATGGGCCTCATCTCGCCTGGGGGAGAACCTCCTGGATTTTCTCGAGTTGCGGCAGGTGCTCTCGACTTACGAGGACCATAGGGATCCGCTATGGTGGCCTCAGGAAACGCCAGTCCACATGCGAGTTGCTCGGGAGCCTCTCGGGATTCCTCTCCCGTCGATGGGGCCTAAGACCTTGTGAGGAATCGGTGCCGGAACCTGAGGATTCCTCTCCAGTGTTGACATGGATCTTGGGGTACTTCTGGAGTCTACCCAGGGGAGTCAGTCCTAGCCTCGAGTGGGGCATGCACGTGCGCTTTCCTCCCGAGCTGTAGCAGCAGTGTCACGCTTCCCTTCGCGTGCATCAAGGGATCTGTGGCTTTCCCTCGAGGCTTTCCCACGAGGCTTTCCCAAGAGGCTTTCCACAGGGCTGTCCCACGTGCCACCGTGGTGTGAGTCGATCCTCGGCTTCAAAGTAGAGGCAGTGCAGGGAAAATAGGTTTCCCTGGAATGGACTGAGACATCTGGGGGACTCTGGGAATGGTGGCACGACCCTGGAGTTCCTCTCGCCTTTCCTGTGGAGAGCGCCTCCTCTTGAGATGCGATGGGAACGCGGGAATTCTTTCCCCACCACGCAGGGAAAGGATCCCTCCTCTCGAGCTAGGAGGCGGAAACAGGTCTCCTCTGGATGTGGGCGGGACTCTCGTGCTTCCTCACGAGAGGAGACGGGTATGTCGGGGAACTTCTTGAGTTGCAGCAAGGGTGTGAAGGACCCTTTGGAAGTTCCAGATGTTAGATGTGATTAGCCTCAGACGCCTCAGCGGAAATGGGCCTCATCTCGCCTGGAGGGAGAACCTCCTGATTTTCTCAAGTTGCGGCAGGTGCTCTCGACTTACGACAGGGACCTCAGGGACCCCTCTGGGCCTCAGGAAAGGCCAGTCCCCATGCGAGTTGCTCGGGGCCTCTCGGGATTCCTCTCCCGGTGATGCCGGGGCCTAAGATCTTTGTGTGGAGTGGTGCCGGAACCTGAGGATTCCTCTCCAGTGCTGACATGGAACTTGGGGTACTTCTGGAGTCTCCCCAGGGAGTCAGTCCTCATCTCGAGTGGGGCATGCACGTGTGATTTCCTCCCGAGCTGTAGCAGCAGTGTCACGCTTCCCTTCGCGTGATCAAGGGATCTGTGGCTTTCTTTTCCGAGGCTTTCCACGAGGCTTTCCCACAGGGCTGTCCCACGTGCCACCGTGGTGTGAGTCGATCCTCGGCTTGAAAGTCGAAACAGTGCAGGGAAAACAGGTTTCCCTGGAATGGACTGAGACATCTGGGACTCTGGGAATGGTGGCACGACCCTGGAGTTCCTCTCGCCTTTCCTGTGGAGAGCGCCTCCTCTTGAGATGCGACGGAACGCCGGGAATTCTTTCCCGACCACGCAGGGAAAGGATCCCTCCTCTCGAGCTAGGAGGCGGAAACGGGGCTCCTCTGGATGTGGCGGACTCTCGTGCTTCCTCTCGAGTGGAGACGGGTATGTCGGGGAACTTCTTGAGTTGCAGCAAGGGTGTGAAGGACCCTTTGGAAGTTCCAGAGGTTAGGTGTGATTAGCCTCGAGACGCCTCAGCGGAAATGGGCCTCATCTCGCCTGGAGGGGGAGAACCTCCTGGATTTTCTCGAGTTGCGGCAGGTGCTCTCGACTTACGACGGGGACCTCAGGGACCCGCTCTGGTGGCCTCAGGAAAGGCCAGTCCCCATGCGAGTTGCTCGGGGGCCTCTCGGATTCCTCTCCCGTCGAGGGGCTAAGACCCTGTGTGGAGTCGGGAACCTGAGGATTCCTCTCCAGTGCTGACATGGAGT
>NW_017199662.1:0-7257 GCF_001704415.2 Capra hircus
ATAAACAAAATCATACATTTAAATGGGGGAGGTGTGGAAGAGGAGGTTCCAGCTGAGAGCAAGCATGTCTAAGTTACCTGATTAAGGCAGCATTGGTCTTGGGAAATGTCTAGTTCCTCGTGGGAGGTCATTTTCAGTCCAGATGCATGATGGGCTAGATGAAGCTGTGGGAGTGATGCCAGAACTCATATCATGGTTCTCAGAGGTGAGGCGGTAAACTGGAATATATCTCAACCATATATTTACCATTATTTGGGGATATCCGAAAATCATAGGGAATCTCAACATAGGGAATGGAAGGGGCCCTGTGCACTTGAGCCAGGCAAGTGAACACTCACACTACGTGTTTTCATCAAAGCTGTCCAGAGAGTTTCTGAGAAATAAGGGTGATACCCATTGAAGCGAGATGCCAAGACGTCACTGGACTGTCTCTCTCTTTCCGGGATGGGAGCACCAGAACTTGCTCTGTTAAATGGCAGTTTAATTAGGTTGTGTTTAGTGTAATTTGGCAAACTTTAAGGGTGGGCTCAATTTTTACTGTCAGTGGGCTTAATTTTAGGGGTGGTTTGGACAAAAAACAGCACCTGAGAGGGAAGTTGTTGGTCCTTGAGACAAATGAACTTGTACTTTCACCCATGTGGAGAAGATAACCCCAAACACACCGTAAAACAGGTGCTCAAATAGGGAAATACTGCTTAGTTTTACTTGCTTGGGCATTAGTGCTGATGTGATTTGATTATTGTTTGGAGTTGCATATTCTCTAATATAGCCTGGAAATAAAATTATGTGATAAGTTGTGATCATTCAGGGTCAAAATCACCTTCGTAATAACTGCCATTCATTCAATGTACCAAAGCTTGTCTCATACTGTGCCAGGTGATTTACATACATCACACATGTCTGTGGTCCTACACTATAGACTTTTTCAAACAAATTTGCAGATAAAGAAGCTGGAATAAAGAAGGTCAAATTCAAAGCTCATAAATGATAGGAGCTGGACTGAACCCCGGGCACTGAATTCCTCCAGAGCCCATACTGTGCCACTCTCCAGGATGAGGCCAACCTGGGTCACTTCCTCTTTCTGAACATTAGTCAAAAAGGTATTTCACACCTAAATAGAGATTTTCATACCCCAAACACGGTTTTGGAATAAAAAGCCCAGAAATAAGTAACAAAAAATATGAAAATAAATGAAGTACGAATAAAGAAGGAGACAGCATTCAGTGACAATTTATCTACAAAGGAAACGTCAGTAAACCACAAAAGATCAGGGATGCACAAAATCATTTAATTCAGCCCCTTCCTTTCAGAGAGTAAATCTGTTAGAGTGAAGGTTCTACAAGAGGCTGTGTCTGGTCAGTGAAGAGAAGGAAGAGATCACCGTGTTTTCTCTGATAGCACACCACCTATGCTGGGGCCCCTCCCGGACTGCAGCTTCCCCATCACTCCTGGGTCTCAACCATTCTCTGTGAGATTTGGTGCAGGCAGACTAAGACTTTTCAAAGATGTGGCATTTCCCAAGAAGTCTTTCATAGAAGAGACAGGAGTCAAGGTAAAGACAGATGAATGAGGAACTGAAGTCACAGAGAGACTGGCCTGTGTCTGCTCTCAGAAGGCCAAGACAGGCTGCCAGGCTGCACATTCCCTCACTTCTTTTCAGGGCTTGCAAGGACATGGTCTTTGCTCTACATGGGTCACCTTGGGCTGAAAGAAAGTGGAAATCCAGAGTCCCCCAGGAGTCAAGGTGAGGCACCTGAGTCAGGTCATACCCTACACTGAACACAGAGGGCCCCAAGAAGCCTGAATCCTGATGTCATCCCTGAAGGCACAGGTAGGAGCAGACTCGTGTGGCATTCCCAGACTTTCCCTCTCGGCATCACAGGGAGGGAGGAGCTTAGTCTGAGGAGAGCTCCCTTACATAAACAAAGGAGCCCCACACCCTGCCAGGAGTCAAGCTTTGGACGTATGAAACCCCTGACCTCAGAACTCTGAGGAAACCGCACAGAACCTGCCCTTCCTGGCATCCCTTGGATACCTGCTCCCATTGCACATGAGATTTCCTTCTATGATGTCACAAGCAGGTGGGACATGGTCCAAGGGGTATAGCCTAGGGCCAGCAGTGGGATTATTTCCAGGTTTTCCAGAAACCAACTGAATACCCTGAAGACGAAGGGAACCACACACCCCATAACCATATGATTCATCTCATCCTCTGCCTCAGAAGACCAGGGACGGGTATCGGATGAGGAGAATCTTACTTTCTCCTCAGGGTCTCACGGAGATGCTTGCCCTACTATAAGAAAAGTATAGTAGTAGAAGGGGGACCTAAGGGGAAGGGAGGGTAGAATTTCAGGCCACAACAGAGGTCAAAGCAAGGACTGAGGGATCATCTACCAATAAAAAGAAGTGATAATGAATCCAGCCCTGGTCCTTATAGCCCTTGAAGAACCAGGGCAGAGCTATCAAGCTGAAGTTCCACCAACATTTATTTGTATCAGGTGTGTGTCGGAGGTGAAACCCTTAGTATGAAGGTGCAGATACCATTCCAAGAAAGGGGTGGGGACACCAGGCCCTATGGGGAACCAAAGGAAGCACTCTTAATTCGTGTTGAGGACTCCAGAGGCAGGGTGTGCACTCAGTACTGGGTGATAACTAGTGACTGAGGTGATGCGGTGAGGACCTCTTCACTTCTCAGAAATCCCAGGGAGCTTTGTGATGCCAACTACAGAACAGCAGAGGGAATAGGTCCTATGACTGGCCACTAGTTGGGTTGGTGGTCTTGAATGTGAAATAACAGATGCCTCTGTGTAGGAGACTACCAGCCCCTTCTGTCACCCCAGCATGCCTGAGGCAGGGGTAGCAGGATGCAGCCTAAAGATCACTCTAATTTCCTTCAATATGTTTCCCAAAGGACAGGCTGATTAAGAGAATAGGAACCCTGGGGGTTTTCAGAACAGTGCCCTCAAGAAAACCACAAATGTAGCCTTCCTGATAACCAAGGTGGTATTCCCCTGCTGCAGCTGCACACTCAACCTTCGTCATCCTGTGGGCCCTTATCACCTGCCCTCCTACTCACACTTCTAATCATTGTCCCCAGAGCAGTCATCATGCTCGGGGTCAGTCTCATAAGCTCTGCATCCGTGAGAAATGCCACCAGGCCGATATGAGCCCCAGAGTCACAAGGGAGTTCAGCCCACTGCAGTAATGGAAGAGCTTCCCTCTACCTCTTCTCTTTTAGAAGATAAGTCACAGAGCTCATCAGCTACTGGGTCAAATAGCACTTCCCAGGGGTCTTTGGAAGCCCCATCTACTACCAGCACTTTTTCAACTACTGCTGACCCAACATCTGATGAAGAAGATAGCAGTCAAGATGAGGAAGATTCACGTTCCTCATCTTCTACCGAAAACACCTACCGTGATACTCTGAACAGCATGACAAGTTTGTTGGAGCAGTTCCTTCTGTGTAAGTATAAAATGAAGCAGCCCATCATGAAGGAAGACATGCTGAAGATTATCCACCCAAGATACCATCACCGATTTGCCGAGATTCTCAAGAGAGCCTCTGAACACATCGAGGCTGTCTTTGCAGTTGACTTGAAGGAAGTTGACTCAACCATCCACTCCTATGACCTCGTCAGCAAACTGAACCTGCCCAACAATGGGAGGGTGTGGGATGGTAGGGGCTTACCTAAGACTGGTCTCTTGATGACAGTTCTGGGTGTGATCTTCGTGAAGGGCGGCTGTGCCGCTGAGGAAGACATCTGGAAATTCTTGAATATGATGGAGTATATGCTGGGAGAAAACACTTCATCTACGGAGAGCCCAGGAAGCTCATCACCAGAGACTTAGTGACAATGAAGTACCTGGAGTACCGCCAGGTTGCCCACAGCGATCCTCCACGTTACGAGTTCCTGTGGGGCCCACGAGCCCATGCTGAAACCAGCAAAATGAAAGTCCTGGAATTTTTGGCAAAAGTCAATGATACGGTCCCAGTGCCTTCTCATCACAATATGAAGAAGCTTTGTGAGATGAGGAGGAGAGAGCTCGAGCCACAGTTCCAGCCAGGCCTGGCACCACTGTCCCTTCCAGGCATGATCCACTGCCACGTCCAGCAGCTTCTCCCACCCCTACCGAAGACGAAGACTTTTAAAAGATCATCCAGATAAGAAAATGTGACATCAAAATAGGGACTTTTGCCGAAATGGGAAGCAATCCCGCAATAAAACTGCTGGGACAATGGAATGAAAAAATAAAATGAAAAAAGTTTCAAAACATGATCAACCTTGATTGTTCTCCATCTTTTCGTCTTCTGTTTTGTAAAATAAATAATTTATACCTCGATATGCTTCTTGAAAAATGCAGGAGGTATTAAACCTTAACAAGTTAGACCTCTTACTGTCTTCATTTATTTTTTGAGCACCTGCTCTTTGAAAGGCTCTATGCTAGTTCTGGTGAGGCTAAGATCAAGACCTAGCCTATCCCCATACAACTTTAGAAAGAAGGAGCTGCAATCACATAAGCAAGATCCTGAGATAGCCTTTAGGAATGACAGGAACGTAAAAAGACTATCCAGGAAGAAATCTCTACCTGGGGTAACGTACGGATCTGTTAGGCTCTCCACAACAAAACCCCACAGAATGGGTGGCTGAAACAAGGAAATTTATTTTCTCAGAGTTCTAGAGGCTGCAAGTCCAAGGTGAGGGCTGGTTTACCTGAGGCCTCTCCCCTTGGCTGCCAGGTGGCTACCCTCTTCACTGGCATTCCTTTTGAGTGCATATATCCCTGGTGCCTCCTTTTGTGTCTCAATTTCTTCTGATAGTCACACTGGGTTATGGCCACCCTAATGACTTCATTTTAACTCAACCATCTCTTTAAACCTTATTTCTAACTACAGTTGCATTCTGAAGTACTCGAGTTATGCCTTCAATATGCATTTGTGGAGGGGACACAATTTGTCCCCTAACAGACAGAAATCTAAGGTGTCTCTGCTCTTATCTCAATGCAGGAGATTCCGTGCACAGACTGGTATTCTATGCACATCATCTCCAGGGAGTTTCTGAGATGTAAGGGTGAACTCCCTTGAGGTGTGTAGGGAAGAAAGACATTCCCTCTTTATCCCTTTTGAATTCTTGTGGTTAGACTACTAGTAAACTTGACACAAGACAGGGTAACAGGAAACAAAGAGACAAATTGCAATTCATGTGCACAAGAAGTGTCATAGAAATGGGACCTAAGAAGTGGGCAAAGCAGGCAGCTTCTTTATTTAGTAGACAACAAAACAATTTGTGAGGAATCGACAGGACAAATCAACTTAGGTTAGGTACTCAACTAGTAAGGAATCTAAACAGAATCTGTACCCAGGGTAGTAAATTAAAGACTTAACAAGGTTTGTGTATACAGGCTTCTCTGCTTGAACTGCCTATTTCTGGTTAGAAGGGTTTCCCTCTGCCTCCAGATGCAGGCAGTACATCCTTCATATGAGATGTATTTCCTGCTCTCAGGGAGGCAGAAATTGGGGTGGCAGAATGTCCCTCCTCTGTTGGCTGTTTCTTAAGTAACTTGAATTCAAAATAATCAATACGCCACTGTGGTATATTTGGGGCAGAGTGTCCTAAGCCTTGACAGGTTCCTCCTCTGAAACTTGCCTGCAAGTCTCACATGGTAAAAGCTGATCTGGTCACTGTGGAGAGAGAGAATGGACTAGTGGAGTCCTCCATTTCATGGCAGCAGTTGCATAATTCTGAGAACAGGTCAGTTCATTTAAAGAGCGGTATCTCATTTCAATAGGTGGTGATGCGGTGGGCTCCCAAAGCCAGGCCTAGGGTACAAGCAGTATCAGGTAGTTATTAATAAGAGGCATTTCTATGGAAACAAAGAAAAGCAGATGTAATGATTGGAGCTGGTTATAAACCAGTTTCTGAGCCCAGGGTAGTCAGTCAAGATTTCTAGGTGTCAGGATCAAAGCAACTATTGCAGTTTGAAATGTCTCTATCACAGTTAGCAATATCTCTGGGTGATCAGGTTCACTTTCTGAGTGGCTCGTACAGCAACAGCATGAAGTCTATTTGAACATGAGCTGTTGTGACAATTCCCTGATCTTTGCATCAAGTCATCTAGCTTCACCTTTGCAGGACTTCAGGAAAATGGCAATGTTAGTTCTCAGTGATTCAAGTCAAAAAAATGGGAGAGTGAGTGGATCAAGATGGCAGAGTTGTATCGCTCAGAGCTCACTGTCTCCCCACAGACACATCAAAAGGATGGGAGAAATTGGGAATTTTAGTAAGAAAGTTGCAGCTAGATATGGGTGGACACTAGAAAAATTCAGGATCCAACCCAGTTTGCAGGTAAATAATAATACTTCAAGGAAACGTAATACCACTAGAACTAATATCCACACATGTGTAGTACACTTTCTATTGAACCATTTTTTTGCTGTCTATCATCTCCCTCATTTCTACCGAAGACAGGAAAACTAAGACCTAATTTGTTTGCAAAGGAAGTCTACATTCAATTAACTTGGCCTGATTATCTTAAGTACAGTAAGAATAACAATTTGCCATATAGGCGCTTTTAAATCTGCTTGCTGGAACGGTTTATAAGGAGTGTCCAGAAGGAAATTTTAATAGCCTCTTGAGGCTAGGAAGCCACAGCAAAGACTTGTTGTCAAACTTAGAGATCTGGATGAATTCCTCTCTTCCTGAAGTCCCAAAAACATCCTAAAGTTCCTGTGCCTGCCAGAAGTGATCTTCCTTACTCACTTGGTAAGGCTGATGGGAATTCTGTCAGCAAGTTCCCAGGCTGTTTTTCCAATGGGTTTTTATGGCTCCATGGAAAAAGCAAGAGAGTTCCAGAAAAACATCTATTTCTGCTTTATTGACTATCCAAAGCCTTTGACTATTTGGATCACAATAAACTGTGGAAAATTCTGAAAGAGATGGGAACACCAGACCACCTGACCTGCCTCTTGAGAAACCTATATGCAGGTAAGGAAGCAACAGTTAAACTGGACATGGAACAACAGACTGGTTCCAAATAGGAAAAGGAGTACGTCAAGGCTGTATATTGTCACTCTGCTTATTTAACTTATATGCAGAGTCCATCATGAGGAACGCTGGGCTGAAAGAAGCACAAGCTGGAATCAAATGGCCGGGAGAATATTAATAACCTCAAATATGCAGATGACACAACCCTTATGCATAAAAAGTTGAAAAAGTTGAAAATGTGAAAAAGTTGGCTTAAAAGCTCAACATTCAGAAA
>NW_017199663.1:0-7256 GCF_001704415.2 Capra hircus
TCCGCGTCTTCGAGTCGGGGCATGCACGTGCGCTTTCCTCCCGAGCTGTAGCAGCAGTGTCGCGCTTCCCCTTTGCGTGGATCAACGGATCTGTAGCTTTCCCTCGAGGCTTTCCCAGGAGGCTTTCCCACGAGGCTTTCACAGGGCTGTCCCACGTGCCACCGTGGTGTGAGTCGATCCTTGGGTTGAAAGTCGAGGCAGTGCAGGGAAAACAGGTTTCCCTGGAATGGACTGAGACATCTGGGGGACTCTGGGAATGGTGGCACGACCCTGGAGTTCCTCTCGCCTTTCCTGTGGAGAGCGCCCTGCCGGAAGCCTTTTGTGAGGAATCCCGCCCTGTGACAAGGTCATGAGGAAGGAAGCTGACATACGCAAGGCGTGCTCAGACTTCAGGGCCCCTCTGGAAATTCCTAAGCATGTACCCCAACAAAAATCTGCCGGCTTTTGTGCTCTGCTTTTCCACTCTTCTGACATTTTCTGGAAAAAGTCAATTCAGGGCTTTAGTCTTCTGCATTTGAAAGAGTGTTTCAATCCAAAAAACCCCTCCGATGGCTTTCTAGCCTGCCTGCAGGACTCTGCGAGTGTGATTGTTTGAGGCCTCCTGACCGCAGGAGGCACAGGAAGCTTAAAACATCCTAGGAATGTAGGGGCTTCCGAGGAGTCAAAATCTTTAGAATAGGACTGATTAAAAGTTTCATTTGTTGAGTCAATGCTTGCTGCCAAATTTTCATATCCTTTATTTTTAGATATAGTTGGTATATAGAAAAACAAGTAGTAGACCTGGTATTAGCAACATTAGATCTTCGAGTTACGTACCTTCTTTGTTATATCCCACTGCACCTTTGTTCTATAGAGATGTAACTTTAATGCTTTAAGGAGATGCAAATTAAAGAAAAACACTTCAGGGGAAACAAAATCAACATTCATTAAGGAAGAGAGATAAAAAGTGTTAACAAGCTTCTTGGCCAGAAGATAATGTAAATCACCTGAGACCTTTTGTATACAAAATGATGTATAGAAAGAGTCTGGGCTGCGAACGCTACATAATTCTGTGTTACCCATTGATCTCCATGTTTTATCAAAAGTATAAAAGGCCTTCTGAACAATAAAGGATGGGGGCCAGGGGCCAGGGGCCAGTTTCTCGGACCAGTTTCTCGAACTAGTCTCTCGGCCTGGTTTCTTGGGACTCTGGCTCCCCCCATGTCTCTCTCTTTCTCCTCTTCTCTCCCCTTTCCTCTCTCTGCTCTTTACTTTAACTTCAGGCTGAATCTCCATCTGGGGCGCGGAGGCTCGCCAGGTCTGCTTACTTGCCCCGGCTGTTAAGACCCGCGCGAAAGGGAGCTTAAGGCGAGGCACCCTTAGATATTCAAGCGGGCGCCGGTGGCCCAACGTAGATGGTGCAAATTCCTTGTCTGGAATTTTATTGGCCTTCCGTGAAAACCAAGCTATTCAGCCCTCTTCCTCCACTTAATCTTCTTATTACACTATAGTTTCTTAACCTAATCTTACATTAATAAACAAACAAGTCTTTCCACGCCAACGCCGTCCACCCTTCGAATTCCCTGGATCCACCGGGGCTGGACCCTGGCAAGCGCCTCCACTTGAGATGCGACGGGAACGCGGGGAATTCTTTCCCCACCACGCAGGAAAAGGATCCCTCCTCTCGAGCTAGGAGGCGGAAACGGGGCTCCTCTGGATGTGGGCGGGACTCTCGTGCTTCCTCTCGAGTGGAGACGGGTATGTCAGAGAACTTCTTGAGTTGCAGCAAGGGTGTGAAGGACCCTTTGGAAGTTCCAGATGTTAGATGTGATTAGCCTCGAGACGCCTCAGCGGAAATGGGCCTCATTTCGCCTGGAGGGGAAACCTCCTGGATTTTCTCGAGTTGCGGCAGGTGCTCTCGACTTACGACGGGGACCTCAGGGACCCGCTCTGGTGGCCTCAGGAAAGTCCAGTCCCCATGCGAGTTGCTCGGGGCCTCTCGGGATTCCTCTCCCATCGATGCCGGGGCCCTAGATCTTGTGTGGAATCGGTGCCGTAACCTGAGCATTCCTCTCCAGTGCTGACATGGATCTTGGGGTACTTCTGGAGTCTGCCCAAGGGAGTCAGTCCTCGTCTCGAGAGGGGCATGCACGTGCGCTTTCCTCCGAGCTGTAGCAGCAGTGTCGCGCTTCCCTTCCCGTGGATAAAGGGATCTGTGGCTTTCCCTCGAGGCTTTCCCACAGGGCTGTCCCACGTGCCACCGTGGTGTGAGTCGATCCTCGCTTGAAAGTCGAAACAGTGCAGGGAAAACAGGTTTCCCTGGAATGGACTGAGACATCTGGAGGACTCTGGGAATGGTGGCACGACCCTGGAGTTCCTCTCACCTTTCCTGTGGAGAGTGCCTCCTCTTAAGATGCGACAGGAACGCCGGGAATTCTTTCCCGAAAACGCAGGGAAAGGAACCCGTCTCTCGAGCAAGGAAGGCGGAAACGGGCTCCTCTGGATGTGGTCGGGACTCTCGTGCTTCCTCTCGAGTGGAGACGGGTATGTCGGGGAACTTTTAGAGTTGCAGCAAGGTGTGAAGGACCCGTTGGAAGTTCCAGAAGTTAGGTGTGATTAGCCTCGAGACGCCTCAGTGGAAATGGGCCTCATCTCGCCTGGAGGGGAGAACCTCCTGGATTTTCTCGAGTTGCGGCAGGTGCTCTCGACTTACGACGGGGACCTCAGGGACCTGCTCTGGTGGCCTCAGGAAAGGCCAATCCCCATGCGAGTTGCTCAGGGGCCTCTCGGGATCCTCTCCCGTCGATGCTGGGGCTTAAGACCATGTGTGGAGTCGGTGTCGAAACCTGTGGATTCCTCTCCAGTGCTGACATGGATCTTGGGGTACTTCTGGAGTCTCCCCAGGGGACTCAGTCCTCGTCTCGACTGGGGGCATCCAAGTGCGCTTTCCTCCCGAGCTGTAAGCAGCAGTGTCACACTTTCCTTCGCATGGATCAAGGGATCTGTGGCTTTCCTTCGAGGCTTTCCCACGAGGATTTCCCACGAGACTTTCCCAAAGGACTGTCCACGTGCCACCGTGTTGTGAGTCGATCCTCGGCTTGAAAGTCGAAACAGTGCAGGGAAAACAGGTTTCCCTGGAATGGACTGAGACATCTGGGGGATTCTGGGAATGTGCCTCGATCCTGGAGTTCCTCTCGCCTTTCCTGTGGAGAGCGCCTCCTCTTGAGATGCGACGGGAACGCCGGGAATTCTTTCCCGACCCCGCAGGGAAAGGATCCCTCCTCTCGAGCTAGGAGGCGGAAACGGGGCTCCTCTGGATGTGGGCGGGACTCTCGTGCTTCCTCTCGAGTGGAGACGGTATGTCGGGGAACTTCTTGAGTTGCAGCAAGGGTGTGAAGGACCCTTTCGAAGTTCCAGAGCTTAGGTGTGATTAGCCTCGAGACGCCTAGGCGGAAATGGGCCTCATCTCGCCTGGAGGGGAGAACCTCCTGGATTTTCTCGAGTTGCGGCAGGTGCTCTCGACTTACGACGGGGACCTCAGGGACCCTCTCTGGTGGCCTCAGGAAAGGCCAGTCCCCATGCGAGGTGCTCGGGGGCCTCTCGGGATTCCTCTCCCGTCGATGCCGGGGCCTAAGACCTTGCTTGGAGTCGGTGCCGGAACGTGAGGATTCCTCTCCAGTGCTGACATGGATCTTGGGCTACTTCTGTAGTCTCCCCAGGGGAGTCAGTCCTCGTCTCGAGTGGGGGCATGCACGTGCGCTTTCCTCCCGAGCTGTAGCAGCAGTGTCAAGCTTCCCTTCGAGTCGAAAAAGGGATCTGCGGCTTTCCCTCGAGGCTTTCCCCGAGTCTTTCCCACGAGGCTTTCCCACAGGGCTGTCCCACGTGCCACCGTGGTGTGAGTCGATCCTCGGCTTGAAAGTAGAGGCAGTGCAGGGAAAACAGTTTCCCTGGAATGGACTGAGACATCTGGGGCACTCTGGAATGGTGGCACGACCCTGGAGTTCCTCTCGCCTTTCCTGTGGAGAGCGCCTCCTCTTGAGAAGCGACGGGAACGCTGGGAATTCTTTCCCGACCACGCAGGGAAAGGATCCCTCCTCTCGAGCTAGGAGGCGGAAACGGGGCTCCTCTGGATGTGGGCGGACTCTCGTGCTTCCTCTCGAGTGTAAACGGGTATGTCGGGGAACTTCTTGAGTTGCAGCAAGGGTGTGAAGGACCCTTTGGAAGATCCAGACGTTAGATGTGATTAGCCTTGAGACGCCTCAGCGGAAATGGGCCTCATCTCGCCTGGAGGGGAGAACCTCCTGGATTTTCTCTAGTTGCGGCAGGTGCTTTCGACTTACGATGGGGACCTCAGAGACCCGCTCTGGTTGCCTCAGGAGAGGCCAGTCCCCATGCGAGTTGCTCGGGGGCCTCTCGGGATTCCTCTCCCCTCGATGCCGGGGCCTAAGACCTTGAGTGGAGTCGGTGCCGAAACCTGTGGATTCCTCTCCAGTGCTGACATGGAACTTGGGGTACTTCTGGAGCCTCCCCAGGGGAGTCAGTCCTCGTCTCGAGTGGGGGCATGCAGGTGCTCTTTCCTCCCGAGCTGTAGCAGCAGTGTCACGCTTCCCTTCGCGTGGATCAAGGCATCAGGGGCTTTCCCTTGAGGCTTTCCCACAGGACTGTCCCACGTGCCAACCGTGGTGTGAGTCGATCCTCGGCTTCAAAGTCGAGGCAGTGCAGGGAAAACAGGTTTCCCTGGAATGGACTGAGACATCTGGGGGACTCTGCGAATGTGGCACGACCCTGGAGTTCCTCTCGCCTTTCCTGTGGAGAGCGCCTCCTCTTGAGATGCGACGGGAACGCCGGGAATTCTTTCCCGACCACGCAGCGAAAGGATCCCTCCTCTCGAGCTAGGAGGCGGAAACGGGGCTCCTCTGGATGTGGGCGGGACTCTCGTGCTTCCTCTCGAGTGGAGACGGGTATGTCGGGGAACTTCTTGAGTTGCAGCAAGGGTGTGAAGGACCCTTTGGAAGTTCCAGAGCTTAGGTGTGATTAGCCTCGAGACGCCTCAGCGGAAATGGGCCTCATCTCACCTGGAGGGGAGAACCTCCTGAATTTTCTCAAGTTGCGGGCAGGTGCTCTCGACTTACGAAGGGGACCTGATGGAACCCGCGCTGGTGGCCTCATGAAAGGCCAGTCCCCATGGGAGTTGCTCGGGGCCTCTCGGGATTCCTCTTCCCTCGATGCCGGGGCCTAAGATCTTGTGTGGAGTCGGTGCTGGAACCTGAGGATTCCTCTCCAGTGCTGACATGGATCTTGGGGTACTTCTGGAGTCTCCCAGGGGAGTCAGTCCTCGTCTCGAGTGGGGGCATGCACGTGCGCTCCCGAGCTGTAGCAGGAGTGTCACGCTTCCCTTCTTGTGGATCAAGGGTTCAGGGGTTTACCTCGAGGCTTTCCCATGAGGCTTTCCCACGAGGCTTTCCCACAGGGCTGTCTCACGTGCCACCGTTGTATGAGTCGATCCTCGGCTTGAAAGTCGAGGCAGTGCAGGGAAAACTGGTTTCCCTGGCTTGGGCTGAGCATCTGGGGGACTCTGGGAATGGTGGCACTACCCTGGAGTTCCTCTCGCCTTTCCTGTGGAGAGCGCCTCCTCTTGAGATGCGACGGGAACGCCAGGAATACTTACCCGACCACCTAGGGAAAGGATCCCTCCTCTGGAACTATGAGGCGGAAACGGGGCTCCTCTGGATGTGGGCGGGACTCTCGTGCTTCCTCTCGAGGGGAAACGGGTATGTCGAGGAACTTCTTGAGTTGCAGCAAGGGTGTGAAAGACGCTTTGGAAGTTCCAGAGGTTAGGTGTGATTAGTCTCGAGACGCCTCAGCACAAATGGGCCTCATGTCGCCTGAAGGGGAGAACCTCCTGAATTTTCTCGAGTTGCGGCAGGTGCTGTGGACTTAACACGGGGTCCTCAGGGACCCGCTCTGGTGGCCTCAGGAAAGGCCAGTCACCATGCGAGTTGCTCGGGGGCCTCTCGGGATTCCTCTCCCATCGATGCTGGCGCCTTATACCTTGTGTGGAGTCGGTGCCGAAACCTGAGAAAACCTCTCCAGTGCTTACATGGACCTTGGGGTACTTCTGGAGTCTCCCCGGTTAGTCAGTCCTCGTCGCTAGTGGATGCATGTACGTGCAATTTCCTCCCGAGCTGTAGCAGCAGTGTCACGCTTCCCTTCGCGTGGATCCAGGAATCTGTGGCTTTCCGTGGAGGCTTTCCCACGAGGCTTCGCCACGAGGCTTTCCCACGACAGTTTACCCACTGGGCTGTCCCACGTGCCACCGTGTTGTGAGTCGTCCTTGGCTTGAAAAGTCGAGGCAGTGCTTGGGAAACTGGTTTCCCTGTTATGTACTGAGCATTTGGGGGACTCTGGGAATGGGTGGCACGACCCTGGAGTTCCTCTCGCCTTTCCTGTGGAGAGCGCCTCCTCTTGAGAGCGACGGAACGCCAGGAATACTTACCCGACCACCTAGGGAAAGGATCCCTCCTCTGGAACTATGAGGCGGAAACGGGGCTCCTCTGGATGTGGGCGGACTCTCGTGCTTCCTCTCGAGGGGAAACGGGTATGTCGAGGAACTTCTTGAGTTGCAGCAAGGGTGTGAAAGACCCTATGGAAGTTCCAGAGGTTAGGTGTGATTAGTCTCGAGACGCCTCAGCACAAATGGGCCTCATGTCGCCTGAAGGAAGAACCTCCTGAATTTTCTCGAGTTGCGGCACGTGCTGTGGACTTAAGACGGGTCCTCAGGACCCGCTCTGGTGCTCAGGAAATGCCAGTCACCATGCGAGTTGCTCGGGGCCTCTCGGGATTCCTCTCCGTCGATGCTGGCGCCTTATACCTTGTGTGGAGTCGGTGCCGAAACCTGAGAAAACCTCTCCAGTGCTTACATGGACCTTGGGGTACTTCTGGAGTCTCCCCGGTTAATCAGTTCTCGTCCCTAGTGATGCATGTACGTGTAATTTCTGCCGAGCTGTAGCAGCAGTGTCACGCTTCCCTTCGCGTGGATCCAGGAATCTGTGGCTTTCCGTGGAGGCTTCCACGAGGCTTTGCCACGAGGCTTTCCACGACATTTACCCACTGGGCTGTCCCACGTGCCACCCGTGTTGTGAGTCGTCCTTGGCTTGAAAGTCGAGGCAGTGCTGGGGGAAACTGGGTTTCCCTGTTATGGACTGGAGCATTTGGGGGACTGTGGGAATGGTGGCACGACTGGAGTTCCTCTCGCCTTTCCTGTGGAGAGCGCCTCC
>NW_017199664.1:0-19527 GCF_001704415.2 Capra hircus
TTTTTTAAGATGTGTCTAGGTTCGTCATAACTTTCCTTTCAAGGAGGGAGTGTCTTTCAATTTTCATGGCTGTCATCACCATCTGCAGTGATTTTGGAGCCCAAAAACTAAAGTCTGCCACTGTTTCCACTGTTTCTCCATGTGTTTGTCATGAAGTGATAAGACTGGATGCCATGATCTTAGTTTTTTGGAATGTTGTGCTTTAAGCCAACTTTTTCACTGTCCTCTTTTACTTTCATCAAGAGGCTCTTTAGTTTCTTTGCTTTCTGCCATAAGGGTGATGTCATCAGCACATCTGATGTTATTGATATTTCTCCCGGCAATCTTTGATTTCAGCTTTGTGCTTCCAGCCCAGCTTTTCTCATGATGTGCTCTGCATATAAGTTAAAAAACAAGCAGGGGTAACAATATAAAGCCTTGATGTACTCCTTTTCCTATTTGGAACAGTCTGTTGTTCCATGTCCAGTTCTAACTGTTGCTTTCTGACCTGTACACAGGTTTCTCAAGAGGCAGATCAGATGGTCTGGTAGTCCCATTTCTTGAAGAAGTTTCCACAGTTTATTGTGATCCACACAGTCAAAGGCTTTGGCATGGTCAATAAAGCAGAAGTAGATATTTTTCTGGTACGCTCTTGCTATTTTGATGATCCAGTGGATGTTTGGCAATTTGATCTCTGGTTCCTCTGCCTTTTCTAAAACCAGCTTGAGCATCTGGAAGTTCACGGTTCATGTATTGCTGAAGCCTGGCTTGGAGAATTTTGAGCATTACTTTAGTAGCATGTGAGATGAGTGCATTCTATTGTAGTTTGAGCATTCTTTGCATTGCCTTTCTTAGGGATTGAAATGGAAAAACTGACCTTTTCCAGTCCTGTGGCCACTGCTGAGTTTTCCAATTTGCTCACATATTGGAGTGCAGCACTTTCACAGCATCATCTTTTAGGGTTTGAAATAGCTCAACTGGAATTCCATCACCTTCATTAGCTTTGTTCATAGTGATACTTCCTTAAGGCCCATTTGACTTCACATTCCAGGATGTCTGGCTCTAGGTGAGAGATCACACCATAGTGATTATTTGCGTCATGAAGATCTTTGTTGTACAGTTCGTTTGTGTATTCTTCTCACCTCTTCTTTATATCTTCTGCTTCTGTTCAGTCCATGCCATTTCTGTCCTTTATTGAACCCATCTTTGCATGAAATGTTCCCTTGGTATCTCTAATTTTCTTGAAGAGATCTCTATTCTTTCCCATTATATTGCTTTCATCTATTTCTTTGCTTGATCACCGAGAAAGGCATTCTTATCTCTCCTTCCTAGTCTTTGGAACTCTGCATTCAGATTCTTATATCTTTCCTTTTCAAGTTTTCTTTTCACTTCTCTTCTTTTCACAGATATTTGTAAGGCCTCCTCAAATAGCCATTTTGCCTTTTTGCATTTCTTTATCTAGGGGTGTCTTGATCCCTGTCTTTTGTACAATGTCATGAACTCCACCCATTATTAATCAGGCACTCTGTCTATCAGATCTAGTCTCTTAAATCTATTTCTCCTTCCACTGTATGATCATAAGGATTTGACTTAGTCATACCTGAATGGTCTAGTGGTTTTCCCCACTTTCTTCAATTTAAGTCTGAATTTGGCAATAAGGAGTTCATGGTTATGAGCCACAGTCATCTCCTAGTCTTGTTTCTGATGACTGTATAGATGCTTCCCCATTTTTGGCTGCAAAGATATAATCAATCTGAGGTTTCTTAGGTGGTCTTAATTTCTTTTTATTCTTTTTTTAAATATTGTTTTGGCAGCAGTGATTTCCATCATTCTGTCTTCTAATCAGCTATTCATTCTTCTACCTCACTTATTCTGCTATTTATTCCTTTGAATATATTTCTCATCTCTATGTGTGCTATAGTTCTTCTCAGTATTTGGTAAACGTTATTTGCATCTTTTCCCTTTTTCCCCCCAAGATCCAGGATCATCTTCACTATCATTATTCTGAACTCTTTTTCTGGAATGTTGTCTCTTTCCACTTAATTTCATTGTTTTTCTGGCATTTTATCTTGTTTATTCATCTGGGACATAAATCTCTGCATTTTCATTTTTGATTAACTTTCTGTGGTTATGGTTTTCCTTCTGGAAGCTGTGGTATTGTAGTTCTTCCTGCTTCTTCTCTCTGTCCTCTTCTGAATGAGAGTAAGATGATTGTGCAAGCTTCTTGATGGGATGGACTGGCAATGGGAAGACCTCTCTCTCCCTTCCATATTTGCAGTTATTTGTTCTATGTCAGAGGTTCTTAATAAGGCATTCTTTGATTTAGAGAACTCTTATACTAGGTTTGAAGAGATGGCTGTGTAAAATACTCATCCTGTCTTCATTTCACTTGAGAGAAATAGATGATTTTTCCATGATAGTAACAAATGTTTGGTATTCTTTATTCATTACAGATACTTATTTCATATTTTCTTAATTTCTTTTTCAAAAAACATAGGCTAGAACTGTAAAGATGGCAGAGGAATAGGACGGGAAGACCACTTTCTCCCTCACAAATTCCTCAAAAGAACATTTCAACGCCAAGCAAACTCCACAAAACACCCTCTGTAGGCTGGCAGAGGACATCAGGCAACCAGAAAAGCAGACCATTGTCTTCAAAACAGGTAGGAAAAAATATAAAAGACGAAAAAGGAAACAAAGGAGGTGGGGAGGGAGCTCCATCCCAGGAAGGGAAGCCCGTCCTGGGAAGGGAATTTTTAAGAAGAGAGGTTTCCAAACACCAGGAAACACTCTCCCTGCCGAGTCTGTGGTGAGCCTTGGAAACACAGAGGGCAACATAACAGGAAGGAAAAATAAATAAATAGTTAAAACCAAGAGATTACAAGCCCAACAGTAACTCCCCCAGCGGAAAAGCAGCACAGACGCCTGCATCCGCCATTGGGAAGTGGGGGCAGGGCAGGGACGCGCGCGGAGGCAGGCTGCAGTGCTTTGTAAGAATCGGGCGGGAACGCCCCACGTGCAACCAGAATGATCTAACTTGGGCTAGCAAACCAGACTGTGGGATAGCTACCGCATGAAAAGCTCAAACATAAGACACCACCAGGACCGCGCACAGAACAAAGGACGGAATGGAATAAGCCGACTGCAGACCATCCCCTGCTGGGGACAGGCAGCCAGAGCCGTAAGGACTGGAAAGGGGCAATTGCAGACCCGGAGAGACTTTACTTACCTAACTGCAAGCAGGCTTCTTTGCTAAGACTTCTGGGGTGCTGGACAGTCACAATCTGCCTCACGGGGGGCACCAGTGGTCCACCCAGAAAGCTGAGCAGCAGCGGCAGAAAAGATGACAAGCCGCGGCGATCGTGCTTGCCAAAATCCTGAGTTACTCGGACCTGGGAAGGGCACAAAGCGCAGTCCCAGCCGAATCTGTGCCTCTGAGGGCTGCCTGAGCGCCCGAACCTGAGTGGCTTGGACCGGGGAAGTGCTCGCAGCCTAGGGCAGCCCCAGACGGTTCCCGCTGAGCATCGTAGAGCCGGAGCGGTTTGTGCGTCGCGAGAAGGGACAGGTCCAGCGAGGCTGAGACACTGTGTGCACACGACAGTGCTATTTGTTTGCAGCATCCCCCCTCCCCACAGCGTGACTGAACCAGTGAGCCTAAAAAAACCAGTAAACAGAAGAAGTTAAACAGAGGGAGCCACCTTGGAAGTGATCCCACATGGCCCACAACATCAGAGAAGGGCCAGATATATTTTTACTACTTTTAAAATCATTCCTTTTTTTTTGTTTGTTTTTTTGTTTTTTCGTTTTTTTCTAACTTTTTTTAAATTATTAAGTCTTCTATTTCTCCTCTAATTTTTATTTCTATAACCTACTATTACTATTTAAAAAAAAAAGACTTTTTTTTTTTTTTAAGGCAAACACCATATATAGTCTTTGGATGGTTGTTGGTGGTTTTTTGTTTGTTGTTGTTGTTGTTGTTGTTGTTGTTTTGTTTGTTTGTTTTGTCTTTTAATAATTCTTGTTTTTTTTTTTTTCTTACTTCCTTTTTCCTTCTGCTTCTTTTCTTAATATTGTATTTGAGAGTGTTTTTGCCTATGTTCTCCTCTAGGAGTTTTATAGTTTCTGATCTTACATTTAGATCTTTAATCCATTTTGAGTTTATTTTTGTGTACGGTGTTAGAAAGTGATCTAGTTTCATTCTTTTACAAGTGGTTGACCAGTTTTCCCAGAACCACTTGTTAAAGAGATTGTCTTTACTCCATTGTATATTCTTGCCTCCTTTGTCAAAGATAAGGTGTCCATATATGTGTGGATTTATCTCTGGGCTTTCTATTTTGTTCCATTGATCTATATGTCTGTCTTTTGTGCCAGTACCATACTGTCTTGATGACTGTGGCTTTGTAGTAGAGCCTGAAGTCAGGCAAGTTGATTCCTCCAGTTCCATTCTTCTTTCTCAAGATTGCTTTGGCAATTCGAGGTTTTTTGTATTTCCATACAAATCTTGAAATTATTTGTTCTAGTTCTGTGAAAAATGTGGCTGGTAGCTTGATAGGGTTTGCATTGAATTTGTAAATTGCTTTGGGTTGTATACTCATTTTCACTATATTGATTCTTCCGATCCATGAACATGGTATATTTCTCCATCTATTAGTGTCCTCTTTGATTTCTTTCATCAGTGTTTTATAGTTTTCTATATATAGGTCTTTAGTTTCTTTAGGTAGATATATTCCTAAGTATTTTGTTCTTTTCGTTGCAATGGTGAATGGAATTGTTTCCTTAATTTCTTTTTCTACTGTCTCATTATTCGTGTATAGGAATGCAAGGGATTTCTGTGTGTTGATTTTATATCCTGCAACTTTACTATATTCATTGATTAGCTCTAGTAATTTTCTGGTGGAGTCTTTAGGGTTTTCCATGTAGAGGATCATGTCATCTGCAAACAGTGAGAGTTTTACTTCTTCTTTTCCAATTTGGATTCCTTTTATTTCTTTTTCTGCTCTGATTGCTGTGGCCAAAACTTCCAGAACTATGTTGAATAGTAGCGGTGAAAGTGGACACCCTTGTCTTGTTCCTGACTTTAGGGGAAATGCTTTCAATTTTTCACCATTGAGGATAATGTTTGCTGTGGGTTTGTCATATATAGCTTTTATTATGTTGAGGTATGTTCCTTCTATTCCTGCTTTCTGGAGAATTTTTATCATAAATGGGTGTTGAATTTTGTCAAAGGCTTTCTCTGCATCTATTGAGATAATCATTTGGTTTTTATTTTTCAAGACATACAGATGGCTAACAAACACATGAAAAGATGCTCAACATCACTCATTATTAGAGAAATGCAAATCAAAACCACAATGAGGTACCACTTCACACCAGTCAGAATGGCTGCGATCCAAAAATCTGCAAGCAATAAATGCTGGAGAGGGTGTGGAGAAAAGGGAACCCTCCTACACTGTTGGTGGGAATGCAAACTAGTACAGCCACTATGGAGAACAGTGTGGAGATTCCTTAAAAAATTGCAAATAGAACTACCTTATGACCCAGCAATCCCACTTCTGGGCATACACACTGAGGAAACCAGAATTGAAAGAGACACATGTACCCCAATGTTCATCGCAGCACTGTTTATAATAGCCAGGACATGGAAACAACCTAGATGTCCATCAGCAGATGAATGGATAAGAAAGCTGTGGTACATATACACAATGGAGTATTACTCAGCCGTTAAAAAGAATTCATTTGAATCAGTTCTGATGAGATGGATGAAACTGGAGCTGATTATACAGAGTGAAGTAAGCCAGAAAGAAAAACACCAATACAGTATACTAACACATATATATGGAATTTAGGAAGATGGCAATGACGACCCTGTATGCAAGACAGGAAAAAAGACACAGCTGTGTATAATGGACTTTTGGACTCAGAGGGAGAGGGAGAGGGTGGGATGATTTGGGAGAATGGGAATTCTAACATGTATACTGTCATGTAAGAATTGAATCGCCAGTCCATGTCTGACGTAGGGTGCAGCATGCTTGGGGCTGGTGCATGGGGATGACCCAGAGAGATGTTATGGGGAGGGAGGTGGGATGGGGGTTCATGTTTGGGAACGCATGTAAGAATTAAAGATTTTAAAATTTTAAAAAAATAAAAAAATAAAAATAAATCAAAAAAAATAAAAGAATATGGCTCTCAAAAAAAAAAAAAAAAACATAGGCTAGACTGTCATATCATCATTCAATAAGTGCTAATTAACCACACATATATAGAAAAATTTTATAAGTAGTCCATTTACTTGCCTTGCTCCCAAGAGAGAAGCATCAAGTCTGTTCACCAGCCATATTTCTTTCCTCTTCCTCCCTCCATCCTCCCAGCTGTTCACTTATGGTCAGATGTCCACAACTGCAGCCCCACCCACCCCAAGAAGTTCCAACCTTGAATTTTAACAAAAAGAATGCACTTTCTGTAGTCCAACTCTGTAGGGCTTGGCTACCATTAACCATCTCCTATTTATACTACTTTCTTATTCCTGTCTCTAACTATATAACTAAAATTACATGAATTGCCTTTACCCAAGTAAAGAATTAAGTATGTTTTCTCTGTCCTTCATTTTGCTATTTCTAAATCAATTCAGTTGATGAGTGCCTGTGTTCTCATTTATATCTGAACATTAAGTAAATCTTTGTATATTACAAAAAAACTATCAATACTGGAGATAAGGCAGTCCCTCCCTCCCAGGTTATAGGTACTATTGATTTAGTCATTAGTTTCTGAATTTCTCATTGTCTAGACTTGAAGATTCACTTTGTGCAGTGTTTGTGATAATTGTGTTGCTGAATTTTAAATAGAGTTCTCAGTAAACCCTGTATCACATCCAAAGCAGAGAGTAAAAGAACATTGTTTCTATTTTCCAGTGATCAACTTTTGTTTCAGCTCAAAGAAAATCATTAACCATCCCGTTTGTGGGTGACGTTTGATCACTAATTCACTAACAGAATGGATGGCAAATGTGTTATCCATTCTACTTCTCTCCATTTTCAAAACCAGAAATTGTGCAAGTGAAACTTTTGAAACCAGAAGGGTGATAAAAAGTGGATCAGAACAGCAAAAATTTGAGCTTGGGCTTGCTTGTGTATTTAGAGAGATTATACAATTTCTAATGTGAATCAAGAAGGGGATGAAGCATTAACCTTGAAGACCAAGGCAAAGGGACAAAATCCAGGGATTTTGTGTGGACAATCTGACACCCAGAAGTTTTTTTTTTTTTTTTTTTAATGTATGTTTGTTCAATTTTTGTCTTTATTTTGGAAAAGGGGGTTGTTCTGTTTTCCCTCCTCCTCATGCATGGTGCAGCAAGGACTTAGTTTATTTATGGTACCAGATATAACCAAAAGAAACCACCTACTTTCTACAGATTGCCCATGGTGAAGATATCTAGTGAATAACATATTTCACTTTGCTGGTATTATTATAGGCAGAAGATGGCACCTATTAGAGGGACTGGTGCCAAGTCCATATGCTCTTACCATCCATTTTATAAATTAAGGCAAGTTACTTAACCTCTCTGACATTTGACTTGCTACAGTAAAGTGGACCTAATGTTTCTTTCAGCCACAGAATTTATCAGGTAACCAACAAATATTTATTGATTTTTCAAAATATTATTGATACTGAAGCCTATCCAAAGACACTTTTTCAGCAGAAACTACAAGGAATTTAATCTATTCAATGCTTCTTTTGAAGGAGGAGTTAAGAGATATATGAATAGAACCAAAGTGGAGTATTCTGATGAGAATAGTGGCCCTCTGAGAAGGGAAACTAGCGTTGAGTAATCATATTTAGGGTTATTTGTGTGGTATATGCATGCTCACATGCTCAGTTGCGTGCAACTCTTTGTGATCCTATGGATGCAGCCCGCCAGGCTCCTCTGTCTATAGGATTTTCTAGGCAAGAGGTTGCTATTTCCTTACCCAGGTGTGTAACATATGCTCCTGCCGAGTCACCTCAGTCGTGTCCGACTCTGTGTGACCCCAGAGACGGTGGCCCACTAGGTTCCCCCATCCCTGGGATTCTCCAGGCAAGAACACTGGAGTGGGTTGCCATTTCCTTCTCCAATGCATGAAAGTGAAAAGTGAAAGTAAAGTCGCTCAGTCGTGTCCAACTCTTCGCGACCCCATAGACTGCAGCCCACCAGGCTCCTCTGTCCATGGGATTTCCAGTCAAGAGTACTGGAGTGGGGTGCCATTGCCTACTCCATGTAACATATACTCACCTATTATTATTATTTCCAACAGAAGTGAAAGGAAATTTAGTTTGACCATTGCCATTTATACCAGTGCTCTTTCCACAAATTGAAGGGAACTTTAATGACCAAGGGAATAAAGTAGAGAACAATAGAATAGACTTCAGGGTCAAACAAATCTGAATTCCAATATCAGCTCTATTATTCTCTCTGTCCTTGGGCATGCCATTTAAACTTTCTTTTTCTTGGTCTCTTTCTCTCTTTGTAAAGTGGAAAAAATAATGGCAAATAGCTTATAAAGTTTTGTGAAGATGAAATAAAATAATAGTTGTAAGACATATAGCAAGATGGTTGCTGCATAATGAAAACTCAAAATGTTTTAACTGCAACCATGATGACAGTTGTAAGGAGCTGATGATGGTATGTTACCATCATGGTAACATGGTATGATGGTATGATGATGGTGAGCATGATCATGGTGTTTGTGATGGTGGTGATGATGAGTTTAGTTACAGGGTGACCTGGCATGTTCAAAGAGTTATGAGCTGAGCTGCTTAATGTTCAAAGCACATATAGAAGGGTATCTCATATTCTAGATGCCTAATCTGGAGATATTGCTAGATGCTTCCTTATCCTACTCCTGTCCCACACAAATCACTCTATCCCTACAAGAACTTGACACAAAATATGGAAGTTGTCTATGATCAGCCAATCATAATAAGGATAAACGTGACATCCATTTTTTTTTAAGACATCCATTTTTGACAGCACTACTACCTTGAGACCCAAGTACCTCAGCACAGTTTGATCATGTACTAATTCCTCCTTTGTGATCTTTGTGTTTAATGTACAGACTTTGTCCTTTGTTGAGTTGGCCTGCCATAAACCAGACTCTGTGATCTGTGTATCCCCATCCAACCATTTTTATACTGGTTTTTACTGTGATCTTTTTTGTAAAAGTCATTGTACAATTTGTAGCATTGTTCCATTTACCTTCAGAACGAATATAAATTATCCTTCATACTCAAACAGTGGCATGAAGAGTTGTGATTACATATAAGAACAAATAAAAATGGGTTGAAACTATATAGATGTATCTGAAATCTTCTTTTTGAGCACTATTGGTGGTCTTTGTTCATCTGTAGCTCTGGTTATTTCCATTGTTGCAGATGTCTGATAGTGGCATAGCCCATGCCTCAACCAAACATGTGCTTCTACTTTCTGAGCCACAAGATGAGAAAGAAATGCTATTATGGAAATAAAACCAGTGATTTATTTGCTGCTATTTTTCCTACCTTCCAAAAACTATTATAGGTGGTATAATAATACACTCTATTGATATACTATGTCAAACTAAATTACTCATGTGTGGTGAAAATGAGGGGTCATAAAATGTGTAAATATTTTCCTATCAGCCAAATTTTTATAAATGGAGAAACATTGGGAACAGAAGGCAGAAAAAATGGCACCTCATCAGTGGAGTTGAGCATAGGCTAAATAAAGTATAATTTGAAGCAATTTCTATGAATATTGAGATGGTTTCTACATACAGGATAACCTATATCACCTTTTGAGAATGAGAAATCTAAAAGCATGATTCTGAGAATTTTGGAATTTCTTTAGAACTGACATGAGGTGGCTGATTTTGATTCCTGGTATCATAACATAAAAAAGACAATCACCCTTACCACCTATTTATTATTTCATAATAAAAACAATGACTTAGAACCAGCCTGGAAAAACACAATTTCAGAATAATTTAAAGTTTTTCACATTGAATACATTTAACTATCTGAAAAACTTATAATGTTGCTCTTGTAATTTTAATTTTGCTACCAACTCATAAAAGATTATGTCAGACTTGCCCTGTTCCCCAGGGCAGCATCTGTAAGCCATGGTGTTGGCATTTGATGAAGCTGGTGCTTCAAGGCCAACAGAGACTTACATCACAGACTCCTGGTGACTTTAGCTTCCACACCTGGTGCATATTCAGTAGGTGTGTTCATGATGAAGTGTCCTAAGCTCTTCGTTAGCAGGAAGACTAACAGCCTTTGAGCACATGACAGGCTTCCATATAGAGGCTGCCTCTGAGGGGGAAATAGCTCCCCTAACCTCAAATCAGGCCAATTACTTAGTATCTGATGAACTGGAATCTCATTCTTTTCTTTGGCATCCATATTTCACAGTGCACTAAAAAATGGTTTTTTTATTTAGCAATATTTGGGGGACTCCTTTCTCTATTTTACAGCCACTCAGTGCGTGACATAGTACAAGCTCATACTATCATTTCTCAAGCCATTAAATGTTAACTTCATTTGGCTGGTATGAATTATGTTTTGCTCTTTTAGTTTTGTAATGAAAAATAAGTACAGGTTATGCAAGCAATAACCCCTGTGTGCAGCAGCTATCTTTCTAAACGGTTTATTATGCCACAGTCTGGTACTCCATTAAATATAGATTACAGATTGCTGAATAAATGAATATCAACGAAGCATCCCCATTCTTCTGTATATATCAAAACAAATAATGAATTGTGGCATCTCATGAAAATGGAAAACTAGGAAGAGTGGGTCAAGAAGTAATTACACATTTGTCTTATCTCTTGCTTCTTGCCTCAAAACAACAGAATACATCATGGAGTTGAGGGGCCCAGTGCAAAGATATCTCTGATCTGTCATTACTAGCAGAAACTCTTTATTCTTGTTTTCTTTCTCCCCACAAATTTTTCTATGGGAGAGACTATCTTGGATCTATTTTTCATTCATGTTTCCTTTTATTAAGCTCTATGAAGGGAAACTTCTGAAAGCTCAGTCATAACTTTTGAAAACAGAAAAATGTTTTCAGGTAATTATTTCCCCATTTTTCACTTGGTGCCTGTGTGAACACTTACCTCTCCCCACCCATATTGGAACAGGAAATTCTGAGCCAGAGGAAACAGCAGTGTTGTGGTAAACTTGGATGTAAACCAATGTTTTATTGCCACTCTATCTCTGACCTTAGACTTATTGCTTTTAGGGGCTTATTGATCCTTATTAATCACTCACATTTTAATTGAGAACTATTATAAATGAATAAAAATAAGAAAGAATTTCTTTTCTGGAAGTCAATATCTTCAGTGGCAGGGTAGCACTGAGGGTGTGTTTTGAGAAGACAAAGAAGTATGTCAATCAATTCTAATTTTCAACACAAGGAATAAGACATGAATTTGTTTCCTTTTGGTGGTTTGAATCACTACTTCTTGACATGACTGCTCACGTTGAATCTCACACCCTCCTGTGGACCTCATTCCTTCAATTCTACTTTTATCTCTTTATCACCACTTGACCCTCCATTTCTGCTTTCAAACATATCCTGTCTCCTTAGTGTTTGAGGTAAAAAAGGGTTATCACCATTACTACCCCTTTCCTTCTTGTCCTGCCAAACTCCTCATAGGAATTTTAAAAAGTGCTTGATTTCTATACATAACCACTACAATATTATAAAGTAATTAGCCTCCAATTAAAATAAATAAATTAAAAAACAGCTATCCTACTGAATAGCACAGAGAATTATATTCAATATCCCATGATAAACCATAATGTAAAAGAATATTAAAGCAAGAATGTATATGTACATGTAACTGAATCACTTTGCTGTATAGCAGAAATTAACACAACATTGTAAATCAACTACACATCAACAGAAGAACGAAAACATTAACCATAAAAAGGGTTTTGCTTCCTCTCTGGCCACTCGCTATTTTTTTACCTGCTGCAATTTAGCTTCCTCCTTCTACCTTTACTTGTAACTGCCCTCTCAAAGGTCACGTGTAGCTTTTTAAATGCACCCCCCATCCCCAGGATCATTTCTCATTCTGCTTGGCTTTTTATAGCACTCGATGCTGTTAACCTTCCTTCTGGTTCTTGATGCTTTCTCCTTAATTGACTCTTTCAATGCTGTGCTGTCTTACGTGGATAGCTGCCACTCCTATTTTCTTTATCCCCACTGAGTTTTGATTCTTTTTCAAAACTTCAAAACATTTATGTCATGCAAGCTTTGTCTTTAAACTCCTTTCTGCTCTATCTTTTAAGGTTAAGCATGATGTTTCCAGATTCTGGGAAGGAAGCTTTCTCTGGTTCCTTCTCTCCAGGATTAGTAGATCTCTCTCTTTCAAGTGGTCTCTTGACTCTAAAATTATCTATCTCCCAAATGATAGTAGTAACTTCTTACACCTGCTTAGAACTGGTGCACATGTCATGCACATGTCCAGTGCATGGCAAAACTTCAAAAGTTTATGTAGAAGGGATGTTGGAATTAATATACACACACTACTGTGTATAAAATAGAAAGCCAAATGGGATATACTGACTGACTAGCATAGGGAAATCTGCTCCATACTCTGTAATAACTTACATGGGGAAAGAATCTGAAAAACAATGTATATTATAACTGAATCACTTTGCTGTATATCTAAAACTAACACAACATTGTAAATCAACTATCCTCCAATATAAAAAAATAAAAAGAATATATGAAGCAAATGAATGAGTAAAAAGGTATATCAAACTCTTTTTGACAATAGTGAAAATTAATTTCAGTGCTTCACAAAGATTTTTCCATATAGCCCATATCTTACCACCAAGTGTAAATCATATATGGACCAAGTATAGCTGGTGATCACACACCTTCTGAAAGTTAGTCTCAGAAATGTCAAGGGGATTAAGTTTCTAAGAGAAAGTTAACAGTATATTAAAAAAGTAACAGGATTTCAGGATATATATATATATATATATATATATATTTTTTTGGTCTCAGAACTGTACTTAAGAGCTATATCTGAAGATAAAAAGTACTAAATAGTCTACATTCTAAGTTTATTAAGATATACACGTTTGGAGACATTTCCTGTGGAACAGGAAAACAGAAGCACCAATGCATTCTTGGCTTGGAGAGTGCATATTTCCATCCCCAATTCAATGAATAGACTATCACAAGAATAGCCCATTGCATTTTTTGGATGACAACTGTAGTTGTGGACTTGCTCACCTGTGCTATATTGGCAAAGCTATAGAGTTGCTGAGAAATGACAGAGCTAAGATAAAGAGTAGAATGTAGCCCTTCCTTTTACCTTGCCAGTTGAACTCCCCAACTTTGTAAAAAGGCAACTGCATATGGAACAGTGCATAGAGAAGCTGCCCATGGATGAGGGATTGATTGAAAGAAGAGTCAATATTCGAATACTCTCAATGCTGAATCCCTTTCCTGCCCTTCTCTAGTGCTGATATGAAAGGTCCTGACTTGATCGCATTTCATGCCATTAGAGAATTACAACACTTTTTTTTCTTCTCTAGCCATTGTTGTCAGCAAGTGTCTTTCAGAATAGATGTACATTCCAACAGCTAAGAGAGAAGGATGCACCTACACATGACTGAAGGAGGGAACAGTTAAAGAAAAAAGGTGTTAGCAGGACTTGGCTTAAACACAGACACGCATACCAATAAAAATGTAAAATAAATATATATTTACTTTTTTATTCGTTCTGTATTAAAAATAATGATGATAGCAGTAGTGATAATAATAATATCAAGTTTTATATTTATCATATGTCTTGGTTATTATTATTACTGTTATTCATATTATTAGTAGTTATTGCTATCATTGTTGTTATGCTATTACTGTTATAATTACTCTTATTGTTATTATTATTACTATTTAGTTTGTTATTCAAGTGGCAGCACCAGGATTTTATTTTATATTTTATCTATTTATTTCTATTTAATTAATTCATTCATTTTTGGCTGTGCTGGGTCTTTATTGCTGTGTGGGCTTTTCTGTAGTTGCAGCAAACAAGGGCTACTCTCTAGTTGCAGTGCATAGGCTTCTCATTATAGTGGCTTTCTTGTTGTGGAACACAGGTACTAGGGCATGTGGACTTCAGTAGATGCAGCCTGTGGGCTTCATAGTTGCAGATCCCAGGCTCTGGACCACAGGCTGAGTAGTTGTTGCACACAGGCTTAGTTGTTCCACAGCATGTGGGATCTTCATGGATTAGGGGTTGAACCCACATTTCCTGCACTGGCATATGGATTCTCTGCCACTGAGCCAACAGGGAAGCCCAGCACCATGATTTTAAAGCAGGTAGATCTGCTCACAGGCTGGGTTTACTTAGGATGTCCTGCTCCTCTCGTGTGGCTCCTGCCCTGAAGTTTTCTGATCCCATCTTCTCCTTCCCCAGATGTGCAATCACCTGTGGGCTTCTGGTAAGTGTATGTCTCCTAAGCATCTCAGCTCATAATCCCCTCCAAAACCCATTATGAATCCCCACAGAGTCTCAGCCTGGGGCTGTAGTGTAAGAAATGCTCAGCTTACTGCTCGGTTTCTCCCTGGATTTCCTAATAGAAGTAAATCGTCCAAACAGTTAAGGGGAAAAAAAGCACAGACCAATGTGGCATATGGGCTAAAAAAGTAAGCAGGAAACCCCCTATCACCTAGGGAACATTGGTGATTTTCTTATCATTTGCTATTATTCTTGTGCAACCCAGCAGGAAGGCAAAGAAGCACATTGATATTTGCAATAAGCCTCAGAATTTTAAAAAATGACTTCAGAGTCTTCAATATAATATTTTGATTTCCACAGAAGGGTGATAACAGAGTAATTCATGAGGAGTGAAGAATCCGTCTCCTTCAATATTGCTGCTCCCTGTTAGATGACCTTGTGTTTACACTTACTTCTGTAATAATGCTTCTGAGGCTGCATTGTTATTGTGTGTATATCTGTCACTTTTACTCTGCTGTGAGATTTTTAAGTCAAATATTTGTTTTATGTCTTTTTTGATCTTAAATATAGCCCAATATCTGCCCAAAGATATTTGAAAAACGAGTCTATGAATGAATGAATGTAAGAAAATAACTGCTGACTTGCTGACTCTTCTTATGAGCTCTTTGTACCAGCCAAATATTTCCTCATTGATGGATTTCAAAAATGATAACTTCCATTGCTAACTCACAGATGACAAGGATCAAAATGGGGCGCTCATATCCACTTGGTCTGCATGCCACGATTTGCAAAGAACTTTCATATATGGCATTTTCTTTCATTCTTATTTATCACAAGTCATGCTTCACTTTGTTATTTTGAAACACTCTGATGAATGTTAAAGTTTTGCAAATGAGTGTATCTTCCTATTATTCTCTGAACTTTAGTGTAGTGTGGCATGTACAAAGGGGCAGAATGATAAATGATTTCATAAAACAAAACAAATCGAAACAAATTGCAGCCATCCTCTCACCAAAGTTCTCTGCTGACAGTCACTTAGCCTCAGCAAGGGGATTTCTAGAGTCAGAAGAAAGTCACCCATAGTAACTGTTGGAAACAAACATGTAGACTCACAGTGGAAAGTTGGTAGACACAGAGTGAAGCCTAAATAGAACTGGATTCAGGCCTGGATCAGATTGCACAAGAATTCCTGTGTGATTTGGGCTATGTGAGGAAGTGAGTGAAACCATGGGCGTTGTGGGGGTCAGATGAGCCCACCGTTACTTTCTAGTAATTTTAGCTTGGGCTTAATTTTTAACATCTTAATTTGTCTTGGGCAAAGAAACAATTAGCTATCTATCTCATAGGTTTTTTAAAAATTTTTACAAATTTTACAAATTTTTACAAGTTGATTTACAATGCTTAGTTTTGGATGTATAGCTAAGTGAATCAGTTTTATGTGTGTGTAAATATATGTATACACACACACATATATACATTCTTTTTCAGATTCTTTTCTCATATAGTATTTACAGAATACTGACTAGAGTTCCTTGTGCTATACAGTAGGCCTGTTTTATATAGTTGTCTATTTTACATAGACAACTTTGACAGTTGTTGCTTCTGAGTTGTTTCTGACTCTTTGTGATCCCTTGGACTGTAGCCCTCCCTCCAGTCTCTTCTGTATGTATATTTCATATATGGTAATGTATATACATTAATCCCAATATCCTAATTTATCCCTCACCCTCAGATTTCCTCTTTAGTAGCCATAAATTTCTAAGTTGGTGAGTCAGTTTATATTTTATAAATAAGTTTAACTGTATTATTTTATTATATTCCATATGTAAATGATATGATATTTGTCTTCCTTAAAAGGGATTAATTTCCCAAATATACAAATAGCCAAAGTAGCTCAATAAAAAAAAAGAAAAAAACTGGATCAAAAAATGGGCAGAAGACTCTATAGGCTTTTGGAAGGGATTGAATATGGTGACACTTATTATTACTGAGTTCATGTCCTCAAAATGTCACTGAATATTATTATTATCTTTATTTTTTATAATTCATTGTAGAGTTAATCATCACATGTCTGTAGATCCATTTCTTTCTTTTTTTTTTATTTTTATTTTTTTTATTTTTTTAAATTTTAAAATCTTTAATTCTTACATGCATTCCCAAACATGAACCCCCCTCCCACCTCCCTCCCCATAATGTAAGAATTGAATCGCCAGTCTATGTCTGATGCAGGATACAGCATGCTTGGAGCTGGTGGCATGGGGACGACCCAGAGAGATCCATTTCTTTCTTAAGTGCCAAAATTGCCATTGCTTATGTTGGTACTTCACATAAATTCCATTTCCTGATTTATTTATTTATTTATTTTTGGTCATGGTGCAAAGTTTGTGGGATCTTAGTTCCCCAGTCAGGGACTGAACCTGGGTCCTTGTCAGTGAGAGCATGGAGTTCTAACCACTGGACTGCCATGGAATTCCCAGAAATAGTTTAGAATTGAGCATCTGTGTCCGGATAAGTATGCTAGAAGGTCAGAGTACTCTCAGTTGCTACTAAACCATGGTCAGTTGTAGAAGACCACTTTGGGCCTCTATAAAGTTAAAGTGGCCTGTATGTTGTCGTTGTTGTTCAGTTGCTAAGTTGTGTCTGACTCTTTGTGACCCCATGGACTATAGCCACAGCAGCTTCATATGTCCTCCACTAGCTCCAAGAATTTGCTCAAATTCATGTCCATTGAGTCAGTGGCCTGCATATTCTTAATTAAATAAGCAGTTAATTAAAAATACAACCTTGAAATTAGCTGTGTATGTACCAGCCACTTAATGTTTCTCAGAGTCATCAAATAAAGAACAAAAGCACAAATTAAACAGCATCAGCCTCCTCACTCATTTTGTCCTTTATTTTCCAAGGTAAAACTAAGCATGCATTCTTCACTGCAGACTCCAGTCTTTTCAATTCTCAAGAGAATTGTTATTAATAGCAAATTTACTTGTTAGTATAAAGGGCTTCAATCTGCTAAAGTAGTTTCCTATTTTTCTGGTTCAAAAAATTCTACCTCCTCGAAGTCTTTAATCAGTTAAACACTTAGTCTAGGCTTTTCTCTTTCTTAAATCAAATAGAGACCTGATAGTTCCTTCTCTCCATCCTCTGGATCCCCTGTACTTTGTGGTAAATCAGCAGTTTGATCAGGGAAGCCATAGAGAGCTGGACGTGTATGTGTGCATGCATGGTTAGTTGTGTCAGACTCTTTGTGATCCCACGGACTGTACACTGTCAGGCTCCTGTGTCTGAAAGATTTTCCAGGTAAGAATACTGGAGTGGGTTTGCCATATCATCCTCCAGAGGACCTTCTGGACCCCAGGGACTGAACCCGTGTCTCCTGCGCTGGCAGGTGGATTATTTACCACCTGTGCTGTCTGAGAAGCCCGTAAGGAGCTGGATTCACCCAAAATTCTCATCTTGGCCTATTGCCTTATTTATCTTATCTTCATCAGTCTTTGCTTAAAATGGGTTTTGGTTTAGGATCTTTGTCTCTATGAAAACTTGCAAGTGATTCTGTTTGCAAAGGCTTTGGGAAATCTGATTATCTAAACACACTCAATTGGTTAGTTCCTAAGTACAATAGTACCTTTATTTTCACATCTCTAATGTTCCCTTTGATTTCTAGAAGTATTTCCTAGAGAGGATATAGAAAGTAAAAGCACTCTTGCTTTGCAGTTGGAGAATTCAAGGATCAAAGGAATAATCTATTTCACTTAAATGGGTCTGGACTAGAATCTTCCTGCTTGGCACTGTGTAATCAAAGTATGTGAGAGGAGGCTCAGAACCTCTGGTTCTTACCATCAGTCAGGATTACAATCCTTTGTTCAAAGTCCATACCCACCAGGTAGCCTCCTGATTTCATACTGGGAGGTATGTCATTGAGAGGGGAAAAAAAAAAATTACCTCTTTTCAGCTTTGGAGGGAGAAGCAATACCAGATTAGTAGATTCAAAAGGCTAGGGTCTCCAATAATGGTTGCTTATTAAGTAAAGAAGGACCAGAGGACTGGGATGTGTCAGCCCAATGCTGAGCAGAGAGGAGGAGAAAGAATGATTTTGAGCTTCATCTGAAGTCACCTGTGCCAGCATTTTGCACCTTAATGTATCCTGCTACTGAAAAACAGACAGGGCCACCACTTCAACTTCCTAAGACTCCCAAGTTATTTAAGTCACCAAGAGTTAGTTTCATATTTTCCTGAACATGTCCCCTCAACTGCCTTATGACACCTGAAACTTTTCTTTCCTCCCTGTTAAACACTCACATTCCCTGATGTCACCCATGAAGGCTTGTAGCAACTTCCTACTAAGGGGCATGATCATAGACTGCGCTACTACTATTCTGAGTATGCTCACTCTGAAAAGTGTCAGTTTACCTGCTGCGTCACACCACACACACATACCTGGTCAGAGTCACAGTCTAAGAATGCTGCTTAGTGTTAACTCTGCATATGCACATTTTATATTTTGAATAGCAATTCCCTGATTATTTTTAACACTCTTCCTTTCAGAATATGGACAGGTCTCTGTTGGTATAGGAAGGGAATGGATAAGACCAGTCTCTGTGACATTGCTCAAAACTCCTTCACATGCCCTTGGACTACATTACTCTGCAGCATAGGTCCACTTCAAATTTTCTTACTCTAGACATTTCATTATTCACTCACTTTCCCCAGGTCACCTGATAATTATAGGACAATTGGGTTCCCATGGATCAGCTTCTATCTCTCGGAGCAAGTGTGAAATCTCACTTGAATTAAGCTGACCAGAGACCCTCCCTGGGAACCCTCTCATACCAAAGGGCTTCTGCTAAGTCTGAGCTTCTCTATCACTTGGAGGAGATACGACAAATTCTGGGTGTCGTTGCAGCCTCTTTAGCCTGAGGTCGGGGATCAGCAGGAAGGCAAGTGAGAGGAGCAGGGAGCATTTACAGATGGAAGCATCAGAGATGGAGGAAGATCCTAACACTTGTGAACTCTAGTGCTTGTTTAGAAATCTAAGGCATCTAGCACTTGGATTTGGGAG
>NW_017199665.1:0-7255 GCF_001704415.2 Capra hircus
AGCTTGCGTGAAAAGAGGTTTCCCTGGAATGGACTGAGACATCTGGCGGACTCTGGGAATTGTGGCACGACCCTGGAGTTCCTCTCGCCTTTCCTTTGGAGAGCGCCTCCATTGAGATGGCGACGGGAACGCCGGGAATTCTTCCCGACTACGCAGGGAAAGGATCCCTCTTCTCGAGCTAGGAGGCGGAAACGGGGCTCCTCTGGATATGGGCGTGACTCTCGTGCTTCCTCTCGAGTGGATTCGGTATGTCGGGGAACTTCTTGAGTTTCAGCAAGGGTGTGAAGGACCCTTTGGAAGTTCCAGATGTTAGATGTGATTAGCCTCGAGACACCTCAGCGGAAATGGGCCTCATCTCGCCTGGAGGGGAGAACCTCCTGGATTTTCTCAAGTTGCGGCAGGTGCTCTGACTTACGACGGGGACCTCAGGGACCCGCTCTGGCGGCCTCAGGAAAGACCCAGTCCCCTTGCGAGTTTTTCGGGGGGCCTCTCGGGGGGCCTCTCGGTTTCCTCTCCGCGTCGATGCTTGGGCCTAAAACCTTGTGTGGAGTCAGTGCCGGAACCTGAGGATTCATCTCCAGTGCTGACATGGACTTGGGGTACTTTTGGAGTCTCCCCAGGGGAGTCAGTCCTCGTCTCGAGTGGAGGCATGCACGTGCGCTTTCCTCCCGAGCTGTAGCAGCAGTGTCACGCTTCCTTCGCGTGGATCAAGGGATCAGGGGCTTCCCTCGAGGCTTTCCCACAGGGCTGTCCCACGTGCCACCGGTGGTGTGAGTCGATCCTCGGCTTGAAAGTCGGAGGCAGTGTAGGGAAACAGGTTTCCCTGGAATGGACTGAGACATCTGGGGGACTCTGGGAATGTGGCACGACCCTGGAGTTCCTCTCGCCTTTCCTGTTGGAGAGCTGCTTCCACTTGAGATGCGACGGGAACGCCGGGAATTCTTTCCCGACGACGCAGGGAAAGGATCCCTCCTCTCGAGCTAGGAGGCGGAAACGGGGCTCCTCTGGATGTGGGCGGGACTCTCGTGCTTCCTCTCGAGTGGAGTCGGGTTATGTCGGGAAACTTCTTGAGTTGCAGCAAGGGTGTGAAGGACCCTTTGAAAGTTCCAGAGTTTAGGTGTGATTAGCCTCGAGACGCCTCAGCCGGAAATGGGCCTCATCTCGCCTGGAGGGGAGAACCTCCTGGATTTTCTCGAGTTTCGGCAGGTGCTCTCCGACTTACGACGGGGACCTAAGGGACCCGCTGTGGTTGCGTCAGGAAAGGCCAGTCCCCATGCGAGTTGCTCCGGGGTCTCTCGGGATTCCTCTCACGTCGATGCCGGGCCATAAGATCTTGTGTGGAGCCAGTGCCGGAACCTGAGGATTCCCTCCCAGTGCTGACATGGATCTTTGAGGTACTTCTGGAGTCTCCCCAGGGGAGTCAGTCCTCGTCTCGAGAGGGGGCATGCACGTGCGCTTTCCTCCCCAGCCGTAGCAGCAGTGTCACGCTTCCCTTTCGAGTGGATCAAGGTATCTGTGGCTTTCCCTCGAGGTTTTCCCACGAGGCTTTCCCACGAGGCTTTCCCACAGCGCCGTCCCACCTGCCACCGTGCTGTGAGTCGATCCTCGGCTTGAAAGTCGAGGCAGTGCAGGGAAAGCAGGTTTCCCTGGAATGGACTGAGACATCTGGGGGACTCTGGGAATGGTGGCACGGGCCCTGGAGTTCCTCTCGCCTTTTCCTGTGGAGAGCGCCTCCTCTTGAGATGCGACGGGAACGCCGGGGAATTCTTTCCCCACCACGCAGGGAAAGGATCCCTCCTCTCGAGCTAGGAGGCAGAAACGGGGCTCCTCTGGATGTGGGCGGGACTCCCGTGCTTCCTCTCGAGTGGAGTCGGGAATGTTGCGAAACTTCTTGAGTTGCAGCAAGGCGTGTGAAGGACCTTTGGAAGTTCCAGAGTTTAGGTGTGATGAGCCTCGAGACGCCTCAGCGGAAATGGGCCTCATCTCGCCTGGAGGGGAGAACCTCCTGGATTTTCTCGAGTTGTGGCAGGTGCTCTCGACTTACGACGGGGAACCTCAGGGACCCGCTCTGGTGTCCTCAGGAAAGGCCAGTCCCCATGCGAGTTGTTCGGGGGCCTCTCGGCAGCTTCTCGGGTTTCCTCTCCCGTCGATGCTGGGGCCTAAGACCTTGTGTGGAGTCAGTGCCGGAACCTGAGGATTCCTCTCCAGTGCTGACATGGATCTTGGGGGTACTTCTGGAGTCTCCCCAGGGGAGTCAGTCCTCGTCTCAAGTGGGGGCATGCACGTGCGCTTTCCTTCCGAGCTGTAGCAGCAGTGTCGCACTTCCCTTCGCGTGGATCAAGGGATCTGTGGCTTTCCCTCGAGGCTTTCCCACGAGGCTTTCCCACAGGGCTGTCCCACGTGCCACCGTGGTGTGAGTCGATCCTCGTCTTGAAAGTGGAGGCAGTGCAGGGAATACAGGTTTTCCCTGGAATGGACTGAGACATCTGGGGGACTCTGGGAATGGTGGCACGACCCTGGAGTTCCTCTCGCCTTTCCTTTGGAGAGCGCCTCCCCTTGAGATGCGATCGGAAATGCCGGGAATTCCTTTCCTGACCACGCAGGGAAAGGATCCCTCCCCTCCAGCTAGGAGGCGGAAACGGGGCTCCTCTGGATGTGGGCGGGACTCTCGTGCTTCTTTCGAGTGGAGTCGGGTATGTCGGGGAACTTCTTGAGTTGCAGCAAGGGTGTGAAGGACCCTTTGGAAGTTCCAGAGGTTAGGTGTGATTTAGCCCTCGAGATGCCTCAGCGGAAATGGGCCTCATCTCGCCTGGAGGGGAGAACCTCCTGGATTTTCTCGAGTTGTGGCAGGTGCTCTCGACTTACGACGGGGACCTCAGGGACCCGCTCTGGTGGCCTCAGGAAAGGCCAGTCCGCATGCGAGTTGCTCGGGGGCCTCTCGGGATTCCTCTCCCGTCGATGCCGGGGCCTAAGACTGCCGGGAGCCAGTGTGAGGTAGCCCGCCCGTGACAAGGTTATGAGGAAGGAAGCTGACATACGCAAGGCGTGCTCAGACTTCAGGGATTCCTCTTGAAATTTTTAAGCACGTACCCCAACAAAAATCTGCCGGTTTTTGTGCTCTGCTTTTTCACTCTTCTGACCTTTTCTGGAAAAAGTCAATTCAGGCCGTTAGTCTTCTGCATTTGAAAGAGTGTTTCAATCCAAAAACCCTCTGATTTCTTTCTAGCCTGCCTGTAGGACTCGTACAGCTGCGCTTGTGATTGTTTGAGGCCTCCTGACCGCAGGAGGCACAGGAAGCTTAAAACATCCTAGGAATGCAGGAGCTTCCGAGGAGTCAAAATCTTTAGAATAGGACTGATTAAAAGTTTCATTTTTGGGTCAATGCTTGCTGCCAAATTTTCATATCCTTTATTTTTAGATATAGTTGGTATATAGAAAAACAAGTAGTAGACCTGGTATTAGCAACATTAGATCTTTGAGTTAAGTACCTTCTTTGTTATAACCCACTGCACCTTTGTTCTATAGAGATGTAACTTTAATGCTTTAAGGAGATGCAGATTAAAGAAAAACACTTCAGGGGAAACAAAATTAACATTCATTAAGGAAGAGAGCCAAAAAGTGTTAACAAGCCTCTTGGCCAGAAGATAATGTAAATCACCTGAGACCTTTTGTATACAAAATGATATACAGAAAGAATCTGGGTTGCGAACACTATATAATTTTGTGTTATCCATTGATCTCCATGTTTTATCAAAAGTATAAAAGGCCTTCCTGAACAATAAAGGAGGAGCCAGGGCCGGGGGCCAGATTCTCGGACCAGCTTCTCGAACTAGTCTCTCAGCCTGGTTTCTTGGGACTCTGGCTCCCCCCGTGTCTTTCTCTCTCTTTCTTCTTCTCTAACTTTCCTTCTCTCTGCTCTTTACTATAACTTCAGGATGAATCTCCACCTGGAGTGCGGAGTCTCGCCAGGTCTACTTACTTGCCCTGGCTGTTAAGACCCGCACGAAAGGGAGCTTAAGGCGAGGCACCCTTAGATATTCAAGCGGGCGCCGGTGGCCAACGTAGGAGGTGCAAATTCCTTGTCTGGAATTTTATTGACCGTCCGAGTAAACCAAGCTATTCAGCCTTCTTCCTCCACTTAATCTTCTTACTACACTATAGTTTCCTAATCTAATCTTACATTAATAAATAAACAAGTCTTTCCCACGCCAACGCCGTCCACCCTTCGAATTCCCTGGATCCACCGGGGCTGGACCCCGGCATCAGACCTTGTGTAGAGTCGGTGCCGGAACCTGAGGATTCCTCTCCAGTGCTGACATGGATCTTGGCGTACTTCTGGAGTCTCCCAGGGAGTCAGTCCTCGTCTCGAGAGGGGGCATGCACGTGCGCTTTCCTCCCGAGCTGTAGCAGCAGTGTCACGCTTCCCTTCGCGTGGATCAAGGGATCTGTTGGCTTTCCTTCCCACGAGGCTTTCCCACAGGGCTGTCCCACGTGCCACCGTGGTGTGAGTCGATCCTCGGCTTGAAAGTCGAGGCAGTGCAGGGAAAACAGGTTTCCCTGGAATGGACTGAGACATCTGGGGGACTCTGGGAATGGTGGCACGACCCTGGAGTTCCTCTTGCCTTTCCTGGGAGAGCGCCTCCTCTTGAGCATGCGACTAGGAACGCCGGGAATTCTTTCCCGACCACGCAGGGAAAGGATCCCTCCTCTCGAGCTAGGAGGCGGAAACGGGGCTCCTCTGGATGAGGGCGGGACTCTCGTGATTCCTCTCGAGTGGAGACGGGTATGTCGGGAACTTCTTGAGTTGCAGCAAGGGTGTGAAGGACCCTTTGGAAGTTCCAGAGGTTAGGTGTGATTAGCCTCGAGATGCCTCAGCGGAAATGGGCCTCATCTCGCCTGGAGGGAGAACCTCCTGGATTTTCTCGAGTTGTGGCAGGTGCTCTCGACTTACGACGGGACCTCAGGGACCCGCTCTGGTGGCCTCAGGAAAGGCCAGTCCGCATGCGAGTTGCTCGGGGCCTCTCGGGATTCCTCTCCCCGTCGATGCCGGGCCTAAGACTGCCGGGAGCCAGTGTGAGGTAGCCCGCCCGTGACAAGGTTATGAGGAAGGAAGCTGACATACGCAAGGCGTGCTCAGACTTCAGGGATCCCTCTGAAAATTTTTAAGCACGTACCCCAACAAAAAATCTGCCGGTTTTTGTGCTCTGCTTTTTCACTCTTCTGACCTTTTCTGGAAAAAGTCAATTCAGGCCGTTAGTCTTCTGCATTTGAAAGAGTGTTTCAATCCAAAAACCCTCTGATTTCTTTCTAGCCTGCCTGTAGGACTCGTACAGCTGCGCTTGTGATTGTTTGAGGCCTCCTGACCGCAGGAGGCACAGGAAGCTTAAAACATCCTAGGAATGCAGGAGCTTCCGAGGAGTCAAAATCTTTAGAATAGGACTGATTAAAAGTTTCATTTTTTGGGGTCAATGCTTGCTGCCAAATTTTCATATCCTTTATTTTTTAGATATAGTTGGTATATAGAAAAACAAGTAGTAGACCTGGTATTAGCAACATTAGATCTTTGAGTTAAGTACCTTCTTTGTTATAACCCACTGCACCTTTGTTCTATAGAGATGTAACTTTAATGCTTTAAGGAGATGCAGATTAAAGAAAAACACTTCAGGGGAAACAAAATTAACATTCATTAAGGAAGAGAGCCAAAAAGTGTTAACAAGCCTCTTGGCCAGAAGATAATGTAAATCACCTGAGACCTTTTGTATACAAAATGATATACAGAAAGAATCTGGGTTGCGAACACTATATAATTTTGTGTTATCCATTGATCTCCATGTTTTATCAAAAGTATAAAAGGCCTTCTGAACAATAAAGGAGGAGGCCAGGGGCCGGGGGCCAGATTTCTCGGACCAGCTTCTCGAACTAGTCTCTCAGCCTGGTTTCTTGGGACTCTGGCTCCCCCGTGTCTTTCTCTCTCTTTTCTTCTCTAACTTTCCTTCTCTCTGCTCTTTACTATAACTTCAGGATGAATCTCCACCTGGAGTGCGGAGTCTCGCCAGGTCTACTTACTTGCCCTGGCTGTTAAGACCCGCACGAAAGGGAGCTTAAGGCGAGGCACCCTTAGATATTCAAGCGGGCGCCGGTGGCCAACGTAGGAGGTGCAAATTCCTTGTCTGGAATTTTATTGACCGTCCGAGTAAACCAAGCTATTCAGCCTTCTTCCTCCACTTAATCTTCTTACTACACTATAGTTTCCTAATCTAATCTTACATTAATAAATAAACAAGTCTTTCCACGCCAACGCCGTCCACCTCGAATTCCCTGGATCCACCGGGGCTGGACCCCGGCATCAGACCTTGTGTGAGTCGGTGCCGGAACCTGAGGATTCCTCTCCAGTGCTGACATGGATCTTGGCGTACTTCTGGAGTCTCCCAGGGGAGTCAGTCCTCGTCTCGAGAGGGGGCATGCACGTGCGCTTTCCTCCCGAGCTGTAGCAGCAGTGTCACGCTTCCCTTCGCGTGGATCAAGGGATCTGTGGCTTTCCCACGAGGCTTTCCCACAGGGCTGTCCCACGTGCCACGTGGTGTGAGTCGATCCTCGGCTTGAAAGTCGAGGCAGTGCAGGGAAAACAGGTTTCCCTGGAATGGACTGAGACATCTGGGGGACTCTGGAATGGTGGCACGACCCTGGAGTTCCTCTTGCCTTTCCTGGGAGAGAGCGCCTCCTCTTGAGATGCGACAGGAACGCGGGAATTCTTTCCCGACCACGCAGGGAAAGATCCTCCTCTCGAGCTAGGAGGCGAAAACCGCGCTCCTCTGGATGAGGAGGGACTCTCGTGATTCCTCTCGAGTGGAGACGGGTATGTCGGGGAACTTCTTGAGTTGCAGCAAGGGTGTGAAGGACCTTTGGAAGTTCCAGAGGTTAGGTGTGATTAGCCTCGAGATGCCTCAGCGGAAATGGCCTCATCTCTCCTGGAGGGGAGAACCTCCTGGATTTTCTCGAGTTGCGGGCAGGTGTTCTCGACTTATGACGGGGACCTCAGGGACCCGCTCTGGTGGCCTCAGGAAAGGCCAGTCCCCAGCGAATTGCTCGGGGCTCTCAGGATTCCTCTCCTGTCTATGCCGGGCCTAAGACCTTGTGTGAAGTCGGTGCCGGAACCTGAGGTTTCCTCTCCGGTGCTGACATGGATCTTGGGTATTTCTGGAGTCTCCCAGGGGAGTCAGTCCTCGTCTCGAGTGGGGCATGCACGTGCGCTTTA